>NC_045699.1:23031070-23203639 GCF_009834535.1 Camelus ferus
CTTTTTTTTTTTTTTTTTCCAGAAAAATTGAGCGGATGGTACAGAGAGTTCCCAGACACACCCTCTCCCCTGAACCTTATATGCTATAAAAACACTCCATGGGCAATTTCGATACAACATTCTTGGCTAAAATCTAGAATGTAGGAACAGTGTGCTTTCAGTGTGGAGGGTACAGGGAGTGGAAGAAAGAGGATGAGTGAGATGAAGAGGAGACACAGTCAAGGTCAGATGTCAACGAGCCCTATTAGGCTCTGCCAAGGAGATCTGACTTAAACCTGAAGATGGTCGGCAGCCACTGAAACGTTTGAGGCAGGGAAGTGTGGAGTGTGGGTATAAACTGGAAGAGGTGAAAGCCATGAAAGTGAGGTGAGACAGTGCTGAACAAGCTCAGGCAAGAGATGATTAGGGTGGGAGCTGGAGCTGACGGCCGTGCTGGGCCCATAGGAGACAATGACCACCTCAGTGAGAGGGGACCATGGGGCTGCTGAGAGGGGGCGGGGCTATTGGAAATGCTTGATAGCTTGAGGAGGATGCTTTAGTCCTCATGAAACTGGGAAACTGAAGACTCTATCTCGCTCTGTCCCCTCCCCTCCCCTCCCCCCCACTTCTTTCTCTCTACCTCACAGTGTTGCTGCCTCCCCTCTATTTCTGCCTTAGTTTCTTCTCTTTTCTGCCAGTTCCCTCATAAATGCAGCTCCATCACACAGAATGGCTGTCCCAACCCTAATTCTATTAAGACCTGTCTGTTCTGATGATCCTCTCCCATAGCTGCTGTCACATTTCCGAAGGGGAGCTAACCAAATAGTTTACTTCATCCTTCCACGCTAGGCCAGCCCCAGCCAGCCTACGGATTGGCTCTCTGGAGTGAGATAACCTCCCCTAGTGGGTTCACCTCGCTGACGGGGGGAAGGGAAGTAGTCAGATGGTGCAGAGCATGGATGCTTTGACAGGGGGACAGTGGGAGGGCAGGTACCATAAATATGCCTAGTAAAACTGGACAGCATAAAGTGATTGATTAAATGGGAAGGAAAAGGACTACAAAGCAAAATATGTTACATGCCACAAGAGAGATAAATAATTGCCGTGGAGGCTGCAACAACAGAGGGGTCAAATCTGGTTGGACTGACCTTCCTTAAAAGCGTTTCAATGAGCAGCAACTTATGGGGAGGGCTGCATTCATTGTCTATTGCTGCTGTAACGAATTACCACAAACTTAGTAGCTTAAAACAACAGAAATATACTTTCTAACACTTTTGAATGTCAGAAGTCCTACAAGAGTCTCACAGGCTAAAATCAAGGTGTCAGTAGGGCTGCATTTATTTCTGTGGTCTCCAGGGGAGAATCCATTTCCTGGCTTTTGCCAGCTTCTAGAAGTTGCCCCTCTTCTTGACTTGTGGATCCCTGCCTTGGTCCTCAAAGTAGCCATTGTGTATTCTTGCCACATCGCATCACTGACCTCTTCTTCTGCCTCTCTCTTCCACATTTTAAGGTCTCTGTGGTTCCACTGAGTTGGTCTGATAAATTAGCCTTATCTTTCTGTTTTAAGGCCAGCTGGTTAGCAACCTTAATTCTGTCTGCTACCTTAATTCCCCTTTGTCATACAACACAACATGTTTACAGTTTCTGGGAGTTAGGATGTAACCTTCACAGGGATGATGGGGCACTGTTCTCCCTACTATAGGGCAGTTTCAGATGGTCATGAGAAAAGTAGAGAAGCAGGAGGGTGAAGAGTCTTTAGAAGTGGGAGTGGTCTGATTTGGCTGAAGCTTAGAATCTACGAAGAGAATTATTAAGTGACAGAATGGTAGCCTGCGGTCACACTGTTACCAGTCTTTGTCCTTTTCCATTCTATAAGCTGTGCAGTTTTATTTCATTGCAGTTTTAATTTGCACTTCCTAGATGACTAATGATGTTGAGCAAGTATTCATATGCTTATTGGCATCTTCAGATACATATATTTTTTGTCAAGTGTTGGGGTCTATATATTTTGGAAGGTTTTGAACATCGTGTTGCCGGTGATAGAATTTGCTTTGTAGTTGGTAAGGATGGGGATCCACTGAGGGTTTTAAAGGAAGGGACTGAGATAATAGCACATGCTTTAGGAAGATAAATTTGACATATCAAATGTATAAATCTATAAAAATTAAAAAATACATATATGTGTGTGTATATATATGGGGGGGGGGCAGTGGAGAATTCGGGTGAGATCAATTCAGGTAAAAGGTTTGTAAAATAGTCCATGCCAGAAAGAATTAGAATGTGATCTGAAGATGTGACTGTGGAAGACTCCCCAAGAAAACAGAAATTATTATGTGGGGTGGCCATAGGTTAGTGGTTAAGCTACTGTGTAGTCAACCTGCCTGGGCTTTTTCCAGGTATTATAAAAAAGTTTTTAAAAGATTTTAAAGACAATAGCCCCTGAGGTGTACTTTCATCTTTGGAAGCAATTGTTCGATCATGCACACATCCAGGGCACCTTAGTGAGGGAGGTGATGTGAAGGAGATGACCTCACCCCAGGGTCCTTGGAGTTGGGTGGACCACTGCAGTGGGACCTAAGTGAGGCTATCAAAATTAGGAAAGAGGCATCAAGCCATAAAACTGTGTTGAAATGATATTAGAACAATAGGGGCTGGAGTGGCCCTCTAGAAGCCAGAGCAAGGCAAGTGAAGGAAAGAAGCAGCAAGCCAAGTGAGGGGAGATGGTTTGGATAATTCTGGGGACAGGGTGTGAATGCCTGTGGCATATCTTTTATATACCTCCTAGTGTGGCTTTTCCTGGGGCCTTAAAAAGGCCAGAGTGATGGGACCATGATGGAGGTTGACTGGCTTGCTGCAGGGAGGTTGTTTTCTTAGTTCGTGGCCAGTTTGAGCAAATGTGTCAACTCCTAACTGTGTAGGTTCCATTAGATGGATGCTTTCGGATAAAGCGGTAGCTGTCCATCTCTAAAGGAAGAGTTTGTGCCCCTCCTTCCCTGCTATGGGGGGTCCCCAAGCTCTTTGCACTGACACCTGATATTGGTAGGGAAGAGTGTAATCACTTAGTCTAGGCTTCCATCCTGGAGGGCGCTGTCACATTTTTCTGCAGTGAAGCCGTCACACAGCTGAGGCTCAGGGCTTTGCCCAGGGTCACGCTGTGCGACAAGGTTACAGTAGGGTTAGAATTTACCGTGTGTGCCCAACTCTCGGTTTGGTTCACTGGTTCACTCTGCTTGTAATCGTGGCAGCCCACGGAAACAAAAATCAAGAAAATACGATGCCAGACAGTAGCCAGAGACTTCAGAGGTGCCTACTAATTTATTCTCAGTGTGTCTCTTAGAAGTAGCATCATGTCAGAGAGGTGGGCCCTTGCTCTCTTCTGGACTGAAGATTAAAACTCAGCCACTTTAGGCATTTAACTTCCCCCACTTCCACTGCCTTATTTTTTTAATTTGTGGGGTCCATGTGCAAAGGGTTCCCCATTTCTGTCTCTGTTGTACACTCTTGTACTCCACGAGTGAGTTTGAAAACTGGTACAACTCTCCTGGAGGGCAGTTTGGCAGTACTGTTTAAATGTCTTTAAAATGAAATCTGACCCCAGAATTGCACTTTAAGGATAGACTATAAGTACATAAGATGGTCATAAGGTCTTATGCACAAATGTGTGTATCCTAGCATCATCTTTAATAGTAAAATTGAGAAACAACCTCAGTGTCCAACAACAGTTGAACGGTTAAATAAAATGTGGTTAAAACTGCCGAATGGAACTGTATACAGCCATCCAAAATAATAAGGCAGAAGAGGAGGAGCCCATGGGCCAAATTAGCCCACTGCCTATATTGGTAAATAAAGCTTGATGGGAACACAACTGCACCTGTTCATATGTCTATTGTCAGTGGCTGATTGGTGAGTCACACCAGCAGAGTTGAGTAGTGACCAAGACCAAAAGATTATCTTTTATGTATCTTACTATCCTTTTAATATTTATTCAAGTTTTTCCCTTGCCCCTGGACTGCAACGAGATTTTTGATCACCATCAGGATGAAATCTTACAATTACTTTAGGTTACGATGCACAATGTTGACTCAAAACCAAGAAGATCCCATCTAATATATTAATCAGTGCTTCCAGCTTAATGACAAGAATTCTCCATTCCTCATTTAGCTAGAGAGCTAGGAACAGTTATAGTTGGGCTGCCTACAGCCAGCACTGGGAGGTCCAGACTCTCTTTCCTCACTTCTAACTCCCACCCTTGCTTCTCCATCTTGCTTACCACGAGGAGGCTGCAAAAAGTTCCAAAGGACAGGAAGGATGGAAAGGAAGGAAGTTATTCTTACATAACTGATGCTTTTATAAGATGGCCTCACTGTTTCTGGGAGGGGCAGACTCACTCTCTGTTGGGGACTTGTGTGTTTTGTTTCTTTCTAGAGTCCAAATTTGTTGCATATCTGTGATGTAGCCAGCCTGTTTTCCTCCAGCCTCTACCTCTGGCTTTTCTCCTGGTCCTCCATGTAAATGCTCTCTCTTGGTCCCCTACCTTTTCTAGGCTGTCCTCTTGGGCAGGATTTAAAATGTTTCAAGTGCAGCTTAATCTCCAGGGTGTTCCACTGTAAATATCCATGCATATTTCAGCTTAACACCCTCTGGACATGCAGCTGACCCCATTGTGGCAATAATTCTTTTTGCTTCACTAGCTGAACAGCTGGATGACTCATCTCTGCCTTCTAGATTTTCCAGGTGGACGTCAGACATCGGTACCCTTTATTCACCAAACTCCTGCATAAACATAGCAAGGCTTGAAGTTTTCTTGAAAACCTTTCTCACATACAGAAGGTGAAAGACAGCTCCTCCTCCCCACTGTGAAAGTCAGTGAGATGGTGAGAATGACAGCAGAGGCCACTCCGAACAAGTCCTTCTCAGAAATTCTCCAGCTGCCTTTTCTTTGTGGGCGAGTCATCTTGATAAGTTTCCTCCATCTTGGTTCTCTCTCACTGGCAGCTTAATGGATGGTTCCTGTTTCCTCTTTTCTATATTTTTAATGGACATATATTATATAAATGACAAGAAAAAAATACTTAAAATTTCTGTTTCAGTTTCTATCTGTTCTGTTCTTTGAGTCTTTGAGCATCTTTTATTCTGTGTTCACATCCATACAATGGGCTCAAAAGTATAGCACCATTACAAAAGGTGTAGCAGTTATTGGTTTATTTAGCTTAAAAGATAGGCAAGATCTACTGAACAAAGGAGGTTTCATTCAGAAACATACAATCTTTATTTCCTATATTTTTAACAGCACAGAACTAATTTTTTTAAAAAAAATTCCTGGTGAAGAGAAGGATCAGCCTCAACTGGGAAGACCATCCTTTTAACTTTCCACTTGCTTCAAACTCAAGCTCATTACCCAAACAGCACCTTTAACGAAGAAAAGCTGACACAAGAAACTGGACACAGTCTGTGTTTCGCGTGCTCTGAGGAGAGAACAGTAAGTAAGGTGCTCTGCTCGGCTCAATAATCTGCACCACAGGAAAGCCATACTTCCAAGGGCAGGCAATATGTCTGCAGCATCCTCCTGGAGGAAGGAGGGCCAGCAGCTCATCTTTATGGCTTGAGGCTTGAAAGCTGCTTAACTGGGCGGAACGCCACCTCCTTGCCATCAAAGCTGTCCACCTGGCAGTGAATCTCAATGAGACAGCTGACTGGCTCAGCAGACGAGTTGCCTTGCCAAGGGGATGAGAGCTTAACCAGAAGGTCTTTCAGGAAGTCTGTGTAGGGTGTGGGGGATGAAGAGGAAGGGAAGGAGGCGGATGAGAAGGAATAGCTGTTCCTCGGTCACTCAGACCATTTTCCAGGTTGTCTGTGCCCTTAACTCATTTTGCCCTAAATTCTGTCAGAGTCTGATTTTGAATTCTGATATTAACATCACACACTCGTTGAGAGCCCTTTGTGAATAATGCATCGAAGTGGATTCAGTTCAAAAAATAAAACTAAAAAATAGACCTTAAATATATATATATATATTTTTTTTATATAAATATTTTTATATATATATATTTCACTTGAAAATTACCAATACAAACAAGACTATGACACAGAGGGCATGAAGCTATTAGTTTTTAAGATACAGAGTTAAAAAACTGTCTCAGTGGTTGTTTTCCACCGAAGGATTAGAATTGTAAGCCTGATCTTTACAGTAGGCCTTCTCCGCCAGTACTTGCAGTGCGCCAGCACCGTGCGCAGCCCTTCACACACGTGTTCTCGTCTCCCACCCTTCAGAGCCTCTGGGTGAGGCTTCCTAGGTTCACTTGCAGGTAGGAGAAATGACTCATAGAGGTTGTGTGAATTACCACAGGTGTACGGTGAGTAAGTGGCAGAACAAAGGTTCAGTCCCGAGTTTCTCCCCTTCCAAAGCCCAGATTCACATCCATCCGGCCTATTATACAAAATTCATTTTAAAAGACAGTGTTTTATCACATACACGAACAACCAGGGCTGCAGAGAGAGGATTGTGTGAACACATATGTGGGACATGGGGATAGCCCACCAAAACCCTCCCATTTACCCTTCCTTGTCCCTCTGGACCTGAACGTCTGTGCCTGTCACAGAATCTCTGCTGTGCCCGACAGTCAGGAGAACCCCGGTGTCCCTTGAGAGGCTTCTGCTGGTGAATACCCCTTTCCCTCTGGTGGGGGTAGAGGAGGAAGGCAGGAATCAGCGAAACCTGAACATGATCTTCAGAGAGCCCGGTTTTCTACCTCTGGCTTTGGGTTGTGACCAGACATTTCCTCCTCTGTCCTTAGTGACGATGGAAAATTATTCCATTATTTAGGTCAAAATATATGTTTGTGTGTACCTATTATGTATGTATGTATATATATAGCACTACTTCCCTTGTGTTTTAAAGTGACGCCTTTGATTCTCTTTGAATTAGATAAGGTAGAACAAAAGAAAACTAATAAGATGAAAAGTACAGAATTTCTGTATGGAGTCTCCTAAAACAGAGCCTCCTCAGACTCGCTGGCTTTTTGGAAACAGTATTTGGAAACTGCTTAATAGATCAGAGCACCAGGCTGAGTTTGACCCCCAGATGTGTGATGTGGAGCAAGTTATAAGACTGAAGTCTCGATTTCCTCATCTGTAAATGGGAGGGTAGTAGGACTTACCTCCAAGGTCTGTTGTGAAAAAATCAAGACGTATTCTATTTACAGTGCTTATCATGATAACGTTGCCCATGGCCGATACTCAGCAACGTCATCAGCTCGTAAGTGGTCTTAACTGAGCTTGAGTGTTGCTCTGTTCTTGAGAATTGGGGGGAAAAAAACAAGAAAAACGAAAACCTTGGTCTAGGCTAAAAAGCCATATTCAGGAAAGGATTGATGTTTTTATTCACTTCATCATGGAGGAATGAGTAGGAAAGAACTGACCCTTTCCCTCCCAGGACCAGGTTAAGGATCCACTCTGGGTGCCCCTATAGCACCTTGGTCTGGCTGATATCGTGGTAGTTGCCACACTGTCCTCAAAGGCCCTGTTCAGTCCTGTAAACCTTCATTCCCTTGAGGGCAGGATCTCTATTTCATCCCTTTATCCCCCACACCTACAAGTACTTGAAACAGGGTCTCTGTAACACAAGTCTACTGGGAGAGTTAATTAGAATTAATGAGATAACATAGGTGACAATATCAAGGTTTTGGTAATGTTATTTACTCTCTGGATGTTACTGTAAAATGCTGTAATGTCCATGACACACAACTATTCCCACTGTTTCTGTTTAATTACTAGTGAAGAAAAAGCTACTCAACCCTTTGCTAAATAAAAGGCTGAGGGACATCATCTCACACCAGGGCTTTGCTAAATAAATAGTTCCACCTAAAAAAAGTTTTTTTTCATACCAAACGAAGTGCATGCCAGTTTTAAGAGATGAAACTAGGTGTGTCATCACCATAAAGACCCCATCCAGAAGTCCTTTCTGGTGACTGTCCATGAGACTCACAAGAATTTCTACGCTGATTTCATCTGGGAGGAGTGGCAGGAACCCCATGTGGTGAATACTTGTTCCGTGATGATGACACTAGAAAGGGGGGACATCTTTACTGTGGATTCTTTGCAGTTTGCAACACAGATCTCCAGGCTTTCTTGTCGGGCTTACCCAGCCTCCCCTAGGCTGCAGATGGGTGAGGGAAACGGCCGCTGCTCTGAAATGAGGGGAGGACGGCAAAATGAGCCAAGGCTTTGTGTCTGCTCATTACAGGCGCAACAGTTATGCAAACTAAGAACCCAACATTTTACTAAACCGATGCCAAAAATCTTGTCCCACATGAAAACAAATGTTTGAATCTGCAGAGAGCCTATGTAGAATAAAATCAATATGGTCTTGTTGGAAGACATGTCTTTTGATGAAACTGGTGCTTAAAAATGCCTTGGACGTTTATTTTGAATGAGCCTTATCTAATAGCAAATTGGATATGCATTTTCTCTCTATTAGAGACGGAATTCTGGAAAATGTCCTCTTTCTCCCTTCAAAAATTCTGTTGAAGACATAGAAAACAAACTTATGGTTACCAGGGTGAAAAGAGGGTGGGAAGGGATAAACTGGGAGTTTGAGATTTGCAGATACTAACTCCTATATATAAAATAAACAACAATGTCCTACTGTATAGCACAGGGAACTCTGTGAAATATCTTTGTGTAACCTGTAATGAAAAAGAATATGAAAAGGAATATATGTATGTGTATGTATGACTGAAACATTATGCTGTACACCAGAAGTTGATACAACATTGTAAAGTGGTTATATTTCAATTTTTTAAAAAGAGGGAAAAATTCTTCTAACTTTAAAGAAACTCCAGCTATTGCTATTTTCATCATGGAAGATAATTATAGTTTTCTCTAAGTAAATACATAAATTCTGGAAAATAAACTGTTGAGAAGGGACATAAAGGTGGCAGGGATAAGCATTATGTCCTAGGCACTTCTCTTACAAGGGGGATGGTTATTTTGTGTGCCTCTTTTAGAGATGGAAAAACTGAAGCTCTGAGTAGTTCAAGAATTTCCCTAAAAGGTGAAGCAGCTATTTGAACTCAGGAGTGTATGACGTCTGAGTCCCACCTCTATCTAACATATGAAGTCACCTCTCAGGAAAGGTGAGTGCAGTCCCACGGTCTGGGTAAGTCACTCTGATACCTGATTTCCTCATTCTGTTTACATGAGGTTCTTAAAATGTCAGCTATTTCATTGTGGAGCAAGGGAGTGCAGAGTGGTCAAATATTTGCTTGGTCTTAAAGTTAAAGATCTTTCTCACAGCCATGTTCCAGGAAGTAATATATGAACAAAAAAGCAGCCTTCCAGATTCTAGGTTAGTTTCACATGTTCTAGCCCCAGAGAAGGTAGAGAAGAAGGGATTGTTCTCAGTTGCTGTGTCTAAAATCACTAGAAGATTCCTACAAGCCCACAGAGACTATTGACAGTGATGTTTTGATTTTTGTTTTTGGCATTGGGTGACAATTCTGTTTATCCCTGTTTTTGTCTTCCTTCTTCATGATTAATCAACTAACTCCCTGTTCTCTTTGAGCTTACCTTATTGCCTTGTTTGCAATATCTCATAAAAGGGGAAGTTCATTTTTTTTTTTTGGCCTCCTCTCATAATCATTTGCCTGGTACAGATGACTTCAGAACACGGTTACACAATGGAAGCTCAATATTACAATCCCACTAATTTGTTCCCATTTATTATTCTGTCAAATACTACTTATCAAATAAGGACACAAATAATACAGCCATGAGGACACATCTGGAAAGCAAATTCCTTCTAAGAACATTTCATCCCATTGGAGTGGGGATCTGGGGAACAGTCACATATAACAGAAAGGAAGAGCAGGTGTTGGCTAGTGAAGAGAGGGTGAAAGAATCCAAGTGTAATCTGGACGAGGAAGTCCCACTGGGCCAGTGAAACCTGGGGACCGGGAATTCCAGGCAGGTGAGGGTCAGGGATATCTAATCTAAGTAAAGTTGTAGGTAATGCATGCCTCATAGGTTACCTGAATTTTAAATCTTTAATTAATAGGGCATTTATTTTTTGTTTTGTGATGGTGTAGGGATCCAACTTAATTTCTTCTAGAATGAGAGTCAGTATTTTTAAAGCCACTGATGAAATACTGAGTCTTTTCCCCCACCAAAATGAAAAGCCACTTTATCACGTAATAAAATTGACACTTGAGTCAGCTGGCTGGCTCTCTTCCCTCTTGTTGATTTTGCTACTTATTCATGGACCAGAATCTTGCTCTTTTAATCACATTAGCTTACTTTGTTTTTATATTAACTTAATAATTATTGAGTGTACTCTGTGCTCCCAGCATTACGTAGGTCCTGGGAAAGAATACAAAACAGAAAACCTTCCCTCTGGAATCTTACATTCTAAAAAGCTGCAGTGTCTGGTAGGGAAAGCCCCTCTCTCTCATTATTCTTATTTTTCTTAAATTTCTTGGCAGTTGTCATCCATTTATTTTCCCCAGTGAACCTTTAAGTCATTTTGTCTAGTTCTGAGAAAAAGAAGTGAATAAACTTTTCATTGGAATCCATTAAATTTATATGTTATTATGAAAGAAAATGACTTTGTTATAAAGGTGTATTTTTGGATGGTGGGACACTATTGATCCTTCAGCTAGTCATTTTCTGCCCAATCACTGTATCAAATCTCTTATTAATGTGTTAGCTTTCAAAAAATATTTTGAGTTTCCAGGGTTGAAATCATATGCATGTAATACTTTTGTCTCTTTCTTTCCACTGTTAATACCACTTATTTCATTCTTTTGTTATCTTAGAATCACCCAAACAACATGGTTTAAATTGTGATCACTAGTTTCCTTTTTAGTCTGATGTTTGCTATTGGTGTTAAATATACAGTCTTTGCAGTTCTGCTATATTCTTTTCTTTTTTATCCTGGTGCCTTTATTTCTAAATTTTAAATGGCAGCTATTTTAAGAGGTGTTTACTTGCATTAATTAATGTATTTATATTATTTTTTAATCTGTTCTGTAAACTTGATGAGTTCTGTTGCTGTATTTTCTAATGTTGAACTATCCCTGCCTTCCTGCCATGTACTCTGCTTGCGTGGTCATGGGATGCTATTTTTATAATATGCACCTGGATTTAATTTGATGATTTTTATATATAAATTATTGACTGGATTGCATCCATATTCATTGGTGAAATTTTTATAGTTTTTTTTTATTCTATCATCAGATCTGGGAAGTAAGGTTATGCTGGCCTTGTAAATTGAATTGGGAAGCTTTCCATCTTTTGCTATGGTCAGAAATTTTTTGAATAACATAAGGATTATCTGTTCACTGAAAGTTAGATAGAATTCAGCTGTAAAACCATCTGGGCTTGGCACATATTTTAGTGAATAGATAATTTTCAAAGAGGGTTTGTGGTACAGTGGGAAGAGGACAGTCTTTGTAACCAGAAACTTACATTTGAAGCCCTGCCCAACCCACTGCTGACTGTGGGACTTGGATGAATGACTTGTTTTCTTTTCTGGTAGGTGGTAATCTGTCTGTCTTTCTGTCTCAGAGGGAAGTGTATTTCCTAGGGACAGTTATTAAATAAGAAAGTTTACGTAAGGAGCTGAGTAGTGTCTGACAAGTAGATGCTCAATTAATAGCTGTTCCTCATTCCTGTAAGTCATTCTCATTGTCATTCCTCTGAGGCTCTGTGCATTCTCATAATCTGCCTCTGCAGTAAGTTACCTAACCGCTGAGTTAAGTTACCTACCACTCTGCAGTGTCCCTGTGCACTTGGATTGATCTCAGCAATGCTGAGACCATTGAGTCTGCTGGAGGGACCACTGCACCAGTGCTCTTCTCCACATGTTACTCTTGCTATTTTTGATCAAAATTCAGAATAATCTGATGTAGAGGCATTCTCTGATTTTCAAGGTTTTAATTCATTTTTTTTCCCCAGGCATCCAATGATGCTTTCAATAGCATAAACAGGCTTTGGGATTTCTGTTCTGTAAGAGTGGGTCATCTGACAGGTTGCCCTTTGGGCCAGTCTCAAAGCCAACTTTATAGTTTTAAAGCATTTATTTAGTACTTTGGTTATTTAATTCCGGAGAAGATGATAGCCTCGTTCATTCATGGCTAATATTTAATCCGGAAATATTTCAATGTGAGAGGGTTTATTTTTTCTTTTAAATCAGTGCAAAGTACTGTATGAAATGCTTGGTGTCTACATGAGCAGTTTCTCAGTGAATTCAAAGGGAAAGGCAATTGATATTTTTGAAGTTCCAGTAGGGAAGAGAAATCTACCCAGGCTATGTCTGTAGGATGCTAAGATATGTACCTGAACAACTAAAATGAAAGAAAAAAAACACTATATCCCATCTGAGTAGATGAAAAAGATACATAAATATACACACTAATAGAGGCATCATAGTTTTTCTGAAGAATATAGTAAAGACTGTTAACTTTACACTTAAGAAGAAGAACTTAGAACTTGGAATTACTGGGGATAAGTGAGTAAAGAGGGATTTATGTTTCTTTTCATATCACTCTGAGTTTTATCAAGAATTTTAAAAAGTTAATTTATCTTACTCAGTATATGTCTTCTGATATGGCCCTGTCCCCTCACAGTATTGACTATTATTTATTTGAATTATGGAATCAAAGGCTTAAATCCAGTTACAGTCCCCGTTTGTTTGAACTCCCTCAGTCCCTCATTTGGGTACCAATCTCTCTTTTAGTTCCATTTGTCCTTCATCTTGCGTTAGGCCCTCCAAGGAAAATTAACTGCAAGTTTGGCCCAGAAAACATTTCTGGAACTTAAGCTTTGTTTGAGGGTGTTTTTGAAAGGGAAATTTGCCATCATCAAATACAGTTTCTTGAGCCCACACAGAGTGTGTGGCATGGGTCCAATAGTTCCTTTCTGGTTCCTTTGAGATTTGTTTATTACTTTGAAAATCAGAATTTCCATAAAACAGCATTAGACTTCCCTGCCTCATAGCTCAATAGAATGGCTGAGCAAAGAGATTTAACTTAATTTTGAGGGTTGGTTCTGCTACATGTATTAGCAACGATAAAAGCAATAACACAGAGCAAAACAACCGTGACCAACTGAGCACACAGCACAGGAAACGAAGCTTCTTTTTATTTCTTATGCAACCTTTAGGGTCAACATAACATGGCTGGGGTTTGCTGGGCCGACTCAGACCTGTTCAGATGCTTGGGTGCACAGTTAACACTGAAATAAGCATCCTTGAGGGGTGGATTAAGAATGAGTTATACGGCATGACATTGTTGACAACTAAAGCAAATCGTCTCTCCATTCAAGAGCAAGGGCCTATGCTACTGGGACGGGCTTTGAGTACCAGTGCCCTTCCTGCTTGGCATCTGGGTTCCCAAGGTTCTTTAGCTTTGAGCACAGGGGCCACACTCACTCTTTAGTGTTGGGCAGCCAGTGTTAATTTGCACATACCCCCAAGAAAGTTATCAGTTTCCAGAGAGAATTTTATTTGGCCTATAAATGCTGATCATTTTTTCCTCCTCTCCCTTCTTCTCTGCTTCCCTCGCCTCTACCCTCTCTTCCTTCTCTCCTTTTCCCTTCTTTACACACACACACACGCACACACACATACACATATACTAGTTGTTCTCAAATACTGACTTACATTTGTGAAAGAATGTGGCCAAGTTTTCACTTGCCCATACTGAATTGAGAAAATAAGAACACTGCTGCACAGAGCTGTGGCTCTCAGCGATGCTACAGCCAGCACACCTGGCTACAGGAGTAACTTCGCACTTCCTGATCTCCTTGGGGTTGGATAGTGTCATGTGACTAATTGCAGCCAATGAATTGTCAGAGAAGTGACGTGTGTTGCCTCTGGAGCATGAACTGCTGATGCGAGAACACCCAGAGCTCTCTCTTTCTGTCCAGCACACCAGACAGCCCCGTTTGAGACTTTGGTCTCTCAGGAATAACCACTCCTGCCTACCTGTGAAAAATACGTAGCTGAGATTGGGAGAGGGGCAGATTTGTTACTCAAGCAGAAATTAGTGTAACCAGATGTGACATCTAAATGTGTCAGTGTAAATGCCTGCTGTACTTTTTTAGAAATGACTTTAATTTATTCTGATATTTTTTCCTACCTTAAAAAATATTGAAATGTCTTTTAATATTCTTGTTTGAAATTGAAAGTTGGTACCCCAATGGAAGTTCCCTTTCTCTTTTGTCATTGTATTTTAATTGTTTATGAAATCCGCGAGTCTGGGAAGCACTGCTTTAAGCCATCTTCCATGACTCAGTAAAATAGTATAAAGACATTCCAGAGTTTTCTAAAGTAGTCCATTAGATTCAAATGAGTCCTTAGTTCATTAGAATGACCAAATTCTTCTATAATATATAGTATGTGACAATCCATAACCTCTAACCTTATCCCACTGTCTATGGATATACCAAGGCTTAGCTTTTTTTATGCCCTCTTCCTTTGAGCTTTACTCCATTTTTCTTTTCATCACCTGCAAGCATTCATTCAATGGTTTTTACCCATCATTCTAAACCAGTTGGCAGTTAAATGCACCTGCCCAGGGACAGCATGATTTTCAAGTCATGGAAGTCATGCAAAAAGTTTCTTTAGGAAGGCAAGATGTGGAGGGTGGTATCTGCCTCTGTTTACTCACAGGGACTTTAGTTTGATGGAGCAGGGAAATTTTTGTTTGCCTTGATAACTGGTAACTTCAGGGCTTAGAGGAATATATGCCACATAGTAGGAACTCAGTAAATATTTGCTGACTGAAGTAATGAAATCCCTGTATTTCCTGTGCTAACGATAAGACACTTCACTTAAAAAGGGCAAATTTCCCTCATTAGTTTCCATTTGTAGAGTAACGGTAGGTTTAGGTGTTAGAGGCCTTCAGTCCTGTGACCAAGTGTATAATTACTACAACTCTATAGGAACAGGTTAATTTCCTCCTGAAAGGACAGGTTTGCCTTTAATCTTTATTGACCCAGTCCGACAGGATTGTCCCCTCTGGTGTCTAAAGGATTCTTCAAAACCACAGGTATGTGTGTGGTTTTTAAAGCCTTAAAGCACAAAGCTACATATACTTTTAAAAAGTATTACTGTTTTCCTTTCTATTGTTAAAGGTTGAAACTATTCACGTATTTACCCTAGGGACAGTCGTGCATGACAGAGGTATGTGCAGTGAAAATTCCTCCCTTGTCCCTTATGCGGTCACCCATACTGTTTGGGCTCAGATACAGTCCTTTGTTCACACCATGAAGGAGGTCCCACACCGTCTGAAGACACAAAGGGTTCACGTTTGCCAAGGTTGATAGTTTGTGTCCACATCCCTTAGACTGGTTTATCTGGAACTCTTCAGTCTTGTACTAGTCTGTGTAGCTGATACTTGGTTTGAAAAGAGTCACTTGGAAATTGTATCTCCGTCTGCATAGAAGTTCATACCCAAGACTTGCAAAATAGTGATTGTATTTGGATAGTAGAACATTAAGTGATTCTTAACTTCGTTTTGTTTTTGTTTTATGTGTTTCTAGTTAGCCTTTCAAAAGTGTCTATCCAGTGTACTGTCTTCCCAACCCCATGGCAAGAGCTGGAGATAACGGAGGGTAAAACGATGGACAGGGACTTTGTGGTCCTTGTAGCCCTTCTTAAATTGGCAGTAGGAACGCAGAGTTTCCTGATGGAGAGGAGAAATTAACTCATTTTTAAGGCATTAAATATACATATCAGTCCCTTATGTAGAATTCAGCAGAGTTCTGAAATGCAGACCCTGTCTCCAGTGCTCACTTGCCAAGTCTCACTGTGCCATTAAATAACTAAGTTTAGCAATGCAAATTTTTTCTGAAATGAATTATGTTCCCATGTGTAAAAGCATGAAGACTGTGTGTCTGCCTCGTGGAACGGGCATCCTCGCAGCTGTAGTCACACATCCTTGCCGAGAGCACTGCCGACAAGGCTCTCCCGTTTTCTTCTTTTGAGGTGACTCGAAGAAACCTGAGGGTATTTTGATTGATGAATGATGTGCTTAACTCCAGGCTTCTGCCTGCCCGGCTCCAGAGTTTATCTGCTTTCTGTTTGTTTTCTGTGCTCCTATTAGGTTGTTGTTAGTTACATTCTGATGTTTGTAGTTGGGGGAAATCTGTATCTTTGTTATTTATGTTATCAATAATGTGACCTGGGCCTTCCTCAGCAATGTTCCAACTGTTCCCAGGTCCTCAATCACTAATTATGCAGATGAACAGATTGTGGAAACTCTTTCCTTATGGCTGCATTCTGGAGGAGTTGTTTTTATTAAATTGCCGGTGTCTTGAATTATAATTAGGTACTGGCCCATATTTATAGCATTTCTCCTCTCTCTCTTTTTTCTTTCTCTTCCCATCACTTGCCTCTTTCCCTTCCTGACATCCTCTCCTTTTTCAGTTATCACAGGCTAAAACTGTATCAAAAAGGAAATAGCAAGAGAAGCTTCAAGTCCTGAGTTTCAGAAGAAAGCTTGCCTAACAGTAGATGACAGGGCAGCTTGTTAAATATCAGGAGGTTCTGTTTCTTGCAAAAAATCATTAGGATGTGGAGCAGCCTGCCAGACAAAGTAGTAGAAGCTGGAGAGCTTAACAAGTTCAAGGGCAAGGAAGGGATTCATTTACAGCCTTGCAACACAGCCGGGCCAGTCCACTAAGAAAGGAAGTTTAATGGTGGACAGAAAACAGAGGAAGAAATATGGGGACTCACGAGGACTTCCAGTCTCCCTCTGCTAGCCAAATCCTTACATGGTTCATCTACTTGCCCCTCGTGCAAATTATACTGATCTTTTTATCTGAAGTTTATTAAGCATGTAGGGCATGTTCTTCACTATAATGGAGGTGGGAAACATGACCTTCCCTGGGACCAGCTTGCCTTAAAGGACTGTGTGAGGGTTTTTGCTAGAATAAAGCATAGGAGATCCAGGCTAATCATGAGTTTGGTTTTAAACACACAAACACACAGTGTTTTGAGTGATGGGGGTGTATGGATGGGAGGAGTAAATGTAGAGGTTGCAATGGAGGAGAAAATATTAGATACTTAAATAAAAAGCCTGTCTTGGTGTTTTATAGCCCAGTTTCATTCTTTTATTTATGACTCCAAAAGAGATATGTGATTTCCCTTCCACTTTTCTAATCTTGTTTCGAAACATAAACAAAAGAATGTTACACTAGAGACAAATGTAAATAAGCACCAGTCCTCGTATAATTAGGGGAGTGAAATATTTATGTAAAATTACACATGGAAGATTCTTCCATCATATGGGTGTATCTGGATATTTTAAAGAGGGGTCAGGAGAATTTTGTGTAAACCTTAGTACTAGTTTGCCAGCATGTGTAAGTTAACTAGGCACTAGGAAGCAATCGTCATAAAATTATTTGGAAAGGAACTCATGCCAATCAAACCTTTCTCACTTGTGTTGTTGGAAGAAGTGAAGTATTTGATGTACCTTAATGGGGATAATGCTTGTTCTACTATTATCACACAAACATAGGAGCCAAACAAGTCTGAAAGAAACTAGGCCTCTGTGAGAACGTTAATAAGAATGGAACCTACGTTTACCCATAGGTAACTGATACCTAATGTTATGAAGGAAGTTATAGAATCATAAAACAATGGAGCCAGAGGGAAGCAGAACTTGATTGCAATCTATCTGTCTTAAAACAGCAGAAGACCTAAGCAGTTCTTAGAAGATGCTCAACTAATCTTTAAAACCTTCCAGAAAAGAAGATTCTGTGTCTAGCTGTTCCAGGGATTCATATCTGCAGTACCACAGTCGCCACATAGGGTTGTGATGTTTACATCACTGAGAAAGTGGGTTGCCATTAATTTAATTTTTTTCTTTTTTAATAATAAATGTTTATTTTTAAATTGTTTTATATTTACTTAAAAATTGTGAAGGGATTTTCCTTTTACCCTGTATCCAGTTTCCTTTATAATTAACATGTCACAGTGGTATGGTACATTTTGATTAATGAATCCATACTGACACATTATTTTTAACTGAAGTCCATACTTCATTCAGATTTTCATAGTTTTTACCTAATGAACTTTTTCTTCCCCAGGATCCCGTCAGGGTGTGCTACATTGTATTTTGTTGTCATGTCACCTTAGGCTCCTCTTGTCTGTGACAGTTTCTCAGTCTTTTTTTGGTTTTGGTGATCTTGAATTGACGCTTTTGAGGAGTACTGGCCAGGTATTTTGTAGAATGTCCCTCAGCTGGGATGTGTCTGATGTTTTTCTTATGACTGGAATTGTGCTGTGGGTTCTGAGAGAAGACCACTGAGGGAGTGCTGTTCTCACCACGTCAGGTCAAGTGTACGTACTCTCAACATGACTTACTGATGTGGACCTTAATCGCCTGACTCAGGTAGTGTTCATCTGGATTCTTTACTGTAAAGTTCCTCATCCTCACAGTCAACGCCTTACAATGTTTGTTTGGAAGGATGTCACTAAACACAGCCAGCCCGTACTTAAGGAGTAGAGAGTGATGCTCTGCCTCCCTGAGATGGAATATTTGCAGAGGTTATTTGGAATGCTGTTTTTAAATGCAGTTTTTCTAGGAAATTTCTTATTTCTCTAATGTTTTATCTGATCACCTAAATTTGCTGAACTGGTCTCATATTTTATTTCTTGAAAATATGATTTATAATTTAAAACTTAGACCTAATTGGGTATTTCATTTAAAACTTTGAAAAACAGTGATTCAAAATAGTGCTACAGGAAGGAAAAAATAATCCCTAAGTACAATCAACCAAATCAATTTAACTATTTAAATTTTCTTTTTTTTTTTTTCCAATACTGACAAATAATTTTCCCTTAACTGTGATAATCTTAGGTCATTTCCAAGGTATTTAATCCTATTCCAGTGTATATTCAGCTACTGCTTAGAATGAAGATGTTAAAATAGCCTCTTTAACTCACACACAATGGCTACTTACTACTACTTACTACTCCTGGTTCCTCCTTACCCTCCAACTTACTCCCTTGTTTTCTCTAGCCCCAAACCTCTACCATTGTTTTCTATTACTTCCTGTTCTCAAGTAGATCTGAAAATACAAACAAAAGGGAATGCACGTATTAACTTATACCTACTCTGAGTCATTGTGGGTGCCAGGACTGTTTCATCATTTGGATTTAGAGTTCCTGGATTAAGAATGGTAAAGAGTTCTTATTTCATGTACCTACTTTGACTAATTATTATGAGATACCTAAAGAATTATATTGAGAAGGACTCCTAGGAACTGGCTCATAGGAGAAGAATTATATGACTGATAAACTATGGGCATGGCAGACAGAAAATGTGGAAAACCACCTCTATATGAGACCCTTATATCATCAGGTAATGTGACCTTATCAAATAAATTACAAGTTAACCAATTTTTAGAAGACTTCTTAATGGTTAACTTGATTCCTTTGTACTATTGACTTATCTTCTTACCTCATAGCAAAAAATCTAATAACTATTTTCCATTGTATAGCTTACCAACATAGGGGTCTATGGAAGAAAATGGACCCAATTATCCTTACATATGGGAAGGCAGTAATTGAAGAAGACAGAAGGACTTCTCTATCAGGAATGAGGTTCTAATTTTGTGTTAAATTTTTCCATCGAAATGAAAATGTGAAATAGGAATATGGTAGACAGAGATCTGATGTTGAGGGCAAGGAGCCAACCTTCAGAGTAGGAGAAATCATAGGGTCAAAGAGTGTTTCCTCTGTTATTTCTCAGCCTCTGGTCCCATCCAGCCCTGGCTAAAAGTATTAATGGAAACTCTTGAAATTAGAAGTATTTATCATAAAGATTGAATAGTTCTCAAGTAAGTATGGAGTTGAACTAGAACTCAGTGGGCTAGTCCACCTCAGTTATAAGTGTAACATACATGCCATGTATTTGATATATCTGGAAAGATACCCCAGTATTTACTTAACTCAGATCACAGTGTCTGAAACTTCTACTGATGGTGAAGTACTCCTTTGGAGAGAGTTCCTTGTATAGCTAGTTTTTTAAAAAAAGGGAGTCAACATATAAAATCAATTCACTGTAATATGTTATATTACTATTTTCCTAAAATTAAGAAAAAAATATCTGAGTTAGCCTAAGAATACTACAGATAAGAGGTGGAAATGGCAAGGATAAAGCAGAGAACTGAATACTGGGAAAGAGTTATTTTAAAAAGCCCTCTGGCCTCTTAGCAACAACAACAAATCTTAGTACTTCCCACATTCTTCCTAGGACTGGAGATAAACAGCCTAATCGAATGTATTATGCTAGACTTAAAAATATTTAGTGTTCTAAGATGATTTGTCAGAAGAATGAAGAAAGAAATTTATTTTAAAATTTGCTGATAATAGAAACTGAAAAGGGTTGCCAGTGCTACGGAGTTCAGAATTAAGATACAAAACAAAGTCATCTTATCACATTGGACATGTAATCCAAACCAGTGGGAAGAAATTTGATAACTGCTAATGTGAACATATTTTACTGGGAAAAATAGAACATGTCGTATACATCAATTGGGCATCAAGTAAACTCACAATAATGACAAGTCAACTCAAGTATCCATCTATGGTTGAATGCACAAATAAATCATGATATATTCATTTGGGTTACTATTCAGAAAATGTTCGATGGAAGTACATTCATCTGTAACGATATGGATGACTCTCAGGAATGTAATGTTGAGTGAGAAAAAGCTACTCACAAACTAGTACATACTGCATGGTTCTATATATGTGAAGTTCTAGGACAGGCAAAATCTCCATTTAAGAAGTCACAGGAGAGTGGTTACCCTTGGGCAGAACAAGGGTGAGTAAGTAACTGGAAAGTTTCATGAGCTGTCTTCTGTGAAACAGGAATGGACTGTTTCTTGATCAGGATGCTAGTTCTACAAGGCTGGTGACTTTATAAAAATTTATTGAGTTGTAAATTTCTGACATGAACTCTTCTATATGAATGTTCTCTTTTAATAAAGTTTTTGAAAAAATATATTATAGATAGATAATCCACAAGGCAAATGTGGTTCATATGTAAACAGTCAAAGGGTTAGAGGAGTTATGAATTGCATTTTCATTTCAGCTCTCAAGACCTTTTTCTTCATTCTGCCAGCCAGTCTCCCTTAATGTCAGTGGAATTTTCTGTTTTCAGCATTAGGTGTTTTGAAGTAGGGGCTGAAGTGTTTCTGTATCTGCACTGCTATCTTTTAAAGTGTTTTATCTCTTTTGCTTCTAATGGTTTGTCCCTGAAACCTGGAACCTTCACAGAGAGAGAAACATGGGGCTTGATGGTCTTGATCTAGAAAGAAAGAAGACCATTGTGATGGCTAAGTGTTCCCCTAAGTTGATGTGGGTGCATCATGACTTGGATATGATGAATGAAATAAGCGCTTTGCAATATTAGCTGTTGTATGAATAGGGTTTATACACTTTAGAAACTTTGTGTTATCAGCCTGAGACCTACTTGGCCATAAATTGTGTTCTTTGGGAAATGGGGAGTTAATTATCAAGAAGTGATAGGGCTTATAAGAGGAAGAAGACATACCCTTATATGGTTGGGCTTGGTGTAAGATAATAAAAATACGAATCATAGTACCAAGGGGTACGGGGAACTCTGGGATGATTCTTGGCTCTGCATCTCAGAAGTCCGATCTTGAGGCTGGAGCAGATTATGCATGCTCAGGTAGATGATATATTCATGGTTTTGGATAATTTTTGTAGCTCCTTCAATCTTACAAGATACCATGACAAATGTACAGACCTGGTTGGGAGGAGACCTAGGTCAATTTGAGTTTTAAACCCTTTGAAGGATTTAGTAGAATTTATGACTAAGAAATGTGAGTGTGTGTTGGGCTGGGGTGGAATGTGGAACTGAATGGCAGTCCTGCATAGCGGTGACTAGTTTGAGCTTTTGTTCCCTAGCTCTGTTGCTTACTAGCTGAGTGTTTTGAAACAAGTTACTTTACCTCTTGAAACTTTCCCTTTTTCATCCATTAGAGAGCTAGACAGTAACAACTATCTTAGAGACTTAAATAAGATGATGTTACATACAAAAAAATAGCTGGCAGAAGCCCAATGGTTAGTACATTTTAGCCATTTTTATTGTTAGGTTAGGACAACTCCAGGCAGGCATATAAGATACTCATATTAGGGCAGCAAGAAAAAGTTTAGGCTCCACCAATTAGGGAGGATGAGACCTCTAAAATAGTGCTCAGATTTAGATTGAATTGGCTCAAAGCAGGGCTGAGCTTAAGTGCAGAACATTTCCAGCATCTGCCTCTGGGTGGGGCTTGGTCAGAAAGGGTCTGAGTGTAAAGATACATAATTTGTCACCATAGTTTTTCATTGTCTCCTGGTATTTGTAGATATGTATGTGTTAAGTTTTCTAAAGAGATTATTCTGGCTGAATTTTGGCTGATTTGGTCATTTTTTCCTAATATTTAAATAATACAAAATTTCTATCCAAAATCTTATTGAAGATGTTTTATTTCCTTTTACTTAAGTCCATAAACAGCATTCCAAGTTCTTTGATGATTTATTTCCTCCTCTGAAAACTTTCAACTTTTGCTGTTTCCAAAGGGTGCATTATCTCTAACCCATTCACTCATATTCTGGAAATGACATTTATACACTCATTTGCCCTCCTTCACCCTCACTTCCTTATCCTGTAAATTCTTATCCCTTTATTTATTTAGAAAATGAATGTTCTTCCCAGTTCTCTAACCTGCAGGTCAGCAACTTGGGTATCATAAGCTTGTGACCAGATCTGTCTTCATAAATTTGCATAATCATCTTCAAGACCTGAGGAATTATCTTTTCTTCAGTGTGGAAGCCAAATAGAATAACTTCACCAAGATTATTCTACTCTCTGTCTGAGAAAATGTGAAGTATTTGTGTCCTTCATGATTTTCTACAAGGTCAGTCAGCTCCGTTCTTTGCAGTCTCTCTGATCAGAACTAGCAGCCATTGGCTGTGAGTCATCAATTCTGCCTCATAGAAGAGCAGTCTTGTAGGAGGTGTATTAGATTTCCTTTCCATGTGGGCTCAAGAATTTATGTTCCTTGGCATATAAAGGGGAAAGAATCTGATTCATTGTTTCCCCAAAGAGTAAGCCATTGTTGAGAACCTTAGGAAGGGCCAATTTTCTTCCACTGCATACAGAGGGAAGTTTACCCCCCAGGTTATTTACAGGGAGTTATAAAATCCAATCTTCAGAATCTTCCGCCTAGTAAATCATCACTCATATATTTGCATGCTATTTTGTATACATTTGTATAATGAGCTACATTACTCCTACAAAATCATCCAAAATTTCTAACTCCAGGGAGGTAAAACAATTAATGAGGCAATTGTGTTCAATTTTACCATTTGGTGAGAGTCAAAGAAAATGTGGCACAACCAGGAGACCTGGGCAACACTGTACCAGTTCTCCTGGGTTGGTTTTTCCTATTCTTTCTAGGGACATCTGTTACGGGCTTGGATTAAAAAGTCCTTCAGATGGACAGTACAAGAACTAGTTATGTCTGTTTCTGTATCTCCATGTATGCTCTCTTTTATCTTATTTATACAGTGACTCTATTGTCTTCAGCTCTTAATTTCATTACCTATAAATTAATTGTATTCATTTCTCATACTTCTCTCCATAAATAAAGAAATTTAGGTCCCAGCTTTACTGCTTCTTAGATATATGACATTGGCAAATAATTTAAATTCCTGAGCTTCAATTTCCTTACCTGTAAAGTGAGGCTAATGCCTCCTGGTGTTCTGATGAAGATTAAATATACAATATGAGGGAAAGTCTAACAAGGAGTAGGTGCTCCAAAATTGCTCATTTTCTTCCTTTTCTGCCCCTTACTGCACCTTATTCTGCCTTGCGGATTAAAAGCATCTACTTTTTATCGAAGCCATACCTCTATGATTTCAAAACATCTGGCTAAAGAGTGAAAATGAATGCAATCATCCAGGTGTTTGGGCTGTATGATGACAGATATCACACACTTAGAACCATCTGGGTGATTGGCGTAATTTTTTTTTCACTTTTATCCAGATGTATGTGGATATAGTCAAAGGAAAAAAAAATTAGAGGGGCTTCTCTGAAATCTTAAATTATTTTTTTTCCAAAAATGCTAGTATTTGGATATATATTTGGATTTCTTTTGAGATATGTCTTTTTCATGCTACTTTTGACAATAAAAGCATTATTTAATTTTATCCCCTGGAATCTAGGAATTAAAAAAAAAAAGAGAAAGTGAATCTGTAGATTTCAAAACTCCCATGTTTCTACTCAAAAGAATTAAGGGTAAGAAAAGCAAGTAAGTAATCTTTCCAGAATATGAAGTTAGATAGTAACAGAGCAGGGACAAGAATAAAGTCTCTTGACCTTAAGCTGTAGACTCCACTTCACCTATTTTCTGTCTTCTTTCATCTAAGTTGTGTGTAGTTTTACCCGTAGGCACCCAGAACCATGTCTACCCAACTTGTATGTATACACAAGCACAGATAAGTAGCACCACTTTTCTTCTTGACAGTTATATTATTCTGACATTATCTTTTCCCAGATAATTTTTCAAACTTTTGCAAGTAAGCCAGAGAGAACAGGCCAGGCTCCAGTGCACTCAGTCGCGCATGCATCCAGTAACCAAGATCCAACATCTGCCATGCAGGGCATTGCTCAAGTAGATGCCACACTGAAATCTGGTATCCTGTGAGCAGCTGATGCAATTTTCCTCAGTCACAGGGATGAAGCTTGGATAACATTTCTGGCTCTGAGAAATCCCCAAGTCACAAAGAAATGATTCCATTGACCTAGCAGCTTTGCACTTGCAATACAGCATGTTCTTGAGCAGTTTCCCAGGGGAGAAAATAACGTGAGAGTTTTTAAGAGTGCCGAAAGCTTCCCCTCTAATCATCCTGTGTGGATTCCACTAGCGTTCCAAGCCATCCCAGACAAGCCCAAGAAAACTTTAGGGACTCAGTGAGGTTTTCTAAACATTTTTTCTGCCTGAAGACACTAACAATAAGCAGCTTCAGATAAAAACATTGTTACTTGGACAGGAACACAACTTATCAACTGCTATTCCTGTCACAAAACAACTCTACAGCTCAAAGAAGGCCTCCCAGATAAATACCCAACAGGTTATGGCTTTTTTTCCCTTATTATTTTTTTTTAAAGGCAGGAAGTCAGAAGACTAACATGTTTGGGGGTTGTTATTTTAAAATCTTCTGGTCTGTTTAATCCATGCCTAAAAGCAGAAGTGGGTGGCTGGTCTTTGGGGAAGAAAGAACATTCCTGATGAGTGGATTTGTCAGTAATATGACCAGCTGCAAAATAGTCTGGAATATAAAGGTCACCAACAACCAAAGGTTACAGTGGGTGATTGTGTTCTAGCTATTGGTGAGATCCTCAGCCACCCAGACAGGACTAGCAGCCTGACTAGCAGTGTTAGCTTAGTTGCAGTGAACCTGCAGTGAAACTAATGGTGTGCTGAAGCCAGCTTGTAGCCGCTTACAAGAGCAAATTGTTAAATTTTGTGAACCCATTGATGTGACCTTAGTAGCTTAAAATTGACCACAGCAGCAGTATCTACACTAGGGAAATTGGCATATGCTACTAATCAGGGCTTTTGTTTCTCACAGAGCTGGTTGTTAAACCTTTACATCATGAAGACAAACAAACGTGACTTAAGTTCCTACCTCTGCCACCTATAACATAGGAATTTGAAGAGGCAAAACCCTCTGAGCTTTGGTGTCCTGACGTGTAAATTAGGAATGGTAATTGCATTTAATAATACTGCTGTGAGAATTAAATCAAGCATTGTGCTTAGCCAGATTTAGCATTGTCCTCATTAGATTTATTATTTATTCAATAAATACTAATGGAGCACAAATTTTATGTTAGGCAGTATGACGAGTGCTAGAGAAACAAGGATAAGTAGGCGGGCAAAGACCTTGAGTGGATGCAGAACACAGACAGATTAAATACAGCTATAATATACTTTGGAAAGTACTATAGTATGAGATGCAAATGGTCAAGCCTGAGTAGAGACGAAGGAGCCATCATTGTTAATATTGCTTTAAAAGAGGTACCAGTACTTCATGATGGGTAAGGAAGATTTGTCCAGCCATTCCTAGACAAGCTAAAGCATGAATATTTCCATATTTGAAAATGTAGAAGATCAAGACTACTGGGAATATATGGAAAGGCAGGCAAAAGTTTAGAGTTGATGAACTGTCTCTTTGTACATTATGATTACAGGAGCATGGATATTTACCTTAAAATCCAGTCTTCAAAGATTGATATTCTATCATTACAGTTGATTCCATTGGGTCTAAAGGCTGCAGTCTACTAGAATTGCCCTCTAAAGGGCAATGATTTCTATGAGGCTCATACCTTGCTGTGTTATTATTGAAAATCTGTTAACTATAAGAAAAGGAGACAGAGGTTAACAGTCCATGTTTTATGGGTCTTCTGATAAGTATCATTTTTGTGCAGTTTATGTACAAAGCATTATAGCATTATCTGAAAACTTATAAGCTACCTAAAATCATTTGAGGGAAAAGATAGAAAATAAAATATGTAAAGGAGAAGAGATAAAGATACACTGTAAAATATGGGACATTTTCAATAATTGCACTACCTGTGAGGCAGTATAGTGTTATTTGAAAGTGATCTTTGATTAGTTGTGAATGTATATGGCAAACTCCACATTTGTAGAAAAAAAGTAAAAACGAAGTAAAACTGATATGCTAAGGAGAGAAATGGAATCACAGAAGATACTCAGTTAAAACTACAAAAGGCAAGAAAAGTGTGGAAAACAAAAGTAGCGGTAAAACAAAGGCAACAAACAGAAAATAGTGACAAATATGGTAAATATTAATCCTCAATAATCACTTTAAACATCTGTGCCTAAATACACCAATTAGAAGACAGAGGCTACGAGAATGAGTCAAAACACAATGACCCAATTGTATGTTGCTACAAGAGACTCATTTTAAGTATAAAGACACATATAGATTAGCCATAAAGGGATAGAGATACCACACAAACACTAATCATAATGAAGTAATAATCACTGTGTTAATTTCATGCATAGCAGATTTCAGTGCAAGGAAGTTGTTAGTGATAAAGAGGGATACTACATACTGATAAAGAGTCAATACTCCAAGAAGAATAATCTTCAGTAACAATCTTTACTGTGTATGTGCCTAACAAGAGTGTCATAATACGTGAAGCAAAATCTGATAGAACTGCAGAGAAAAATCAATGAATCCACTATTATAGTTAGAAACATTAGCATGCCTCTATGACAAATAGATCCAGCAGGCAGAAAATCAGGAAGGAAAGAGCTGAACTTAACACCACCATCAATCAGCTGGATATAATGGACATCTATAGACCTTTTCATCCAGAAAAGGCAGGTTATACATTCTATCAAACTGTATGGCACATTCACCAAGATAGACCACATTCTGAGCCATAAAACACATCTTTAAAATGTTTAAAAATAGAAATAATACAATGTCTGCTCTCAGACTACAGTGGAATTGAACTAGAGATAATTAATAGAAAAATAGCTGGAAAATCCCCAAATAATTGGAGATTGAACAACACACTTCTCAATAGCACATGGGTCAAAGAAGAAAACTGCAGAGAAATTAAAGCATATTTTGAACAAAATAAAAATGAAAACACAACTTATCAAAATTTGTGAAATGCTGTGAAAACAGTGCTTAGAGAAAATTTTATAGCATTTAATACATATATTAAAAAGAAGAAAGTTATATAAAGTCAGTAATTGAAGCTTCCACCTTACAATACTAGAAAAAGAAAGCAAATTAACTATAAAGTAAGCAGAAGAGAATAAATAATAAAAAATTGAGAGAAAATCAGTAAAATTGAAAACAACATCAGTGAAGAAAATCAGTGAAAGAAAAAGCTCGTTCTTTGAAAAGTTCACTAAAATGTATAACCCGCTAGCCAGACTAAGAAGAAAAAAAAAAAGAGAATAATCAAATTACTAATACCAGAAATGGAATAGAGGACATCACTACAGATCCCATGAATATTAAAAGATAAAGAAATGCTATGAACAAATCTTTGTCCACAGATTTGAAAATCTAGATGAAATGAACCAATTCCTTGAAAGACACAATATGCCAAAACTCACACAAAAAGAAATAGGTTATATAAATAGGCTGATAACTATTAAAGAAATTGAATCAATAATTAGTAACCTTCCAAAATAGAAAAAACAACAACAACAACAACAGCAACAAAAACAGGCCCAGATGATTTCACTGGTGAATTCTGCCAAATATTTAAGGAAGAAGTTATACCAATTCTCTACAATATCTTCTAGAAGACAGAAGCAGAGGGAGTACATCCTACATCATTGTATGAGGCCAGCATTACCCTGATGCCAAAACCAGACAAACACATTACTAGAAAAGAAAGCTATAGACCAAATCCTCTGTGAACAAAGATGCAAAAAATTCTCAACAGAATGTTAGTCATTCAAATCCAACAATATGTGATAAGTCTTATACACCAGGACTGAGTGGGATTTATCCTAGGTATGCAGGACTGGTTCAGTATTTGAAAATTGATTAATATAACCCATCACCAGTAGGCTTAAACCACACTATGTAAAACAGAAGAAAAAGCATTTGACAAAATCCATTAGCCTTTCATGATTAAAAGAAAACTCAACAAACTAGGAATAAAGGGAGAACCTCCTCAACTCGATAAAGAATATCTACCAAAAAAACCCCCAAAAAACTAGCAAACATCATACTTAATAGTCTTAACAGTAAGAAACTCAGAGGACATGGCAAGTATGTTCTCTCTCACCACTTCTTTTCAACATTGTACAAAAAAATCATGGAAAATGCAGTAAGACAAGAAAAGGCATACAGATTAAGAAAGAAGAAATAACCCTGTCTTTGTTCACAGATGACATAATTGTTTATGTAGAAAATCTGAAAGTATCAACCAAAAAATCCCATCTGGAACTAAAAAGCAATTATAGAAGGATTGCAGGATACAAAGGTCATATACAAACATCATTCACTTTCTTATATACTAGAATGAAACAGTGGAATTTGAAATTAAAAACACATTACTGTACCCATTAGTACCCCCCAAAATGTAATACTTAGGTATAAATCTAGCAAAATATATACATAGCCAATATGGGGAAAATAACAAAACTCTAATGAATGAAATTGAAGAAGGGCTAAATATATGGAGTAATATTCATAGAAGTATTCATTGATGGGAAGTCTCAGTATTATCAATATATCAGTTCTTCCCAACTTGATCTTTGGATTCAGCACAATCTCACTCAGTATCCTAGCAAGTTGTGTTGTGGATGTATACGCACTGATTCTAAAGTTTATATGGAAAAGCAAAAGATCCAGAATAGCCAACTCAATATTGAAGGAGAAAAACAAAGTCAAAGGAGTGATACTACCTGACTTCAAAATGTGGAGCAACGTAATCATGACAGTGTGGTTTTGGCAAAAGAATACACAAATAGATCAGTGGACATAATAGAGAGCCCAGAAATAGACCCACAAGAGTATAGTCAATAGGGCTTTGACAAAGGAGCAAAGGCAATACAATGGAGAAGAGTCTTTTTGACATTTGGTGCTAGAACAAGTGGACATCCACATGCAAAAAAAAAAAAAAAAATCTACTCACAGACCTTAAGTCCTTCACAAAAATTAACCTTAACTGAATCATAGACCTAACTGTAAAATGCAAAAGTATAAAACTCCTAGAAGGTAACACAAGAGGAAATCTAGATGACCTTGGGTTTGGCGATGACTTTTAAATCAATGTCAAAGACACGATCCAGGAAACAAAAAATTGAGAATGACAAACGAATGAAATGAAAATTAAAATGAAAATATTCTGCTTTGCTTCACTGTCAAGAGAATGAGAATACAAACCACATGCTGGGAGAAAATATTTACAAAAGACACAGCTGATAAAGGATTGTTATCCAAAATATACAAAGAATTCTTACAACTCACAATAAGAAAATAAATAATTCAATTAAAAATGGGCAAAAGCTTCCAATCATTTGACATTCTGGAAAAGGTAAAACTGTGGAGACAGTAAAAAGATCAGTGGCTGTCAAAAGTTGGGTGGAGGGTGGGTGGATAGAATAGGTGGTGAACAGAGGATTTTTAGGGTAGTGAAAATACTTTGTATGATACAGTATGATGGATACATGTCATTATACATTTGTCCAAACCCATAGTATATACAACACCAAGAGTGAACAATAACGTAAACTATGGACTTCGGGTGATTATAATGTGTCAGTGTAGTCTCATCAGTTTTAACAAGTGTACTGCTGGTAGGGGATGTTGATAATGGGAGAGGCTATGCATGTGTGTGGTCAGGGAGTATATGGGAAATTTCTGTACCTTCCTCTTAAATTTCCTGTGAACTTTAAACTGTTCTAAAAAATAGTCTTTTAAAGTTGGCAAAATACCTGAACAAACACCTCACCAAAGAAGATATAAAGATGTCAAGTAGCATATGAAGAATTGCTCAGCATTATATGTCACTAGGGGATTGTAAATTAAAACAATGAGATACTACTGCACACCTATGAGAATGGCCAAATTCCAGAACACGGACAGCACCAAATGCTGGTGAGTATGTGGAGTCACTGGAATGCTCATTTATTGCTGGTGGAAATGCAAAATGGAAGAGCCACTTAGAGAGTTGAGAAGTTTCTTATGAAACTAAACATTCTCCCTACATAATCCAGTAATCACACTCCTTGGTATTTACCCAAATGAACTAAAAGATTTGCCCACACAAAAACCTGCACACAGTGTTTATAGTAGCTTTATTAATAATTACCAAAACTTTAAAGCAACCAAGATGTCCTTTGGTATGTTAGTGGGTAACTGTGGTGCATCCAGACAGTGGAATATTAATCAGCATTAAGAAGATTAAGTTACCAAGCCATGAAAAGACATGGAGGAAACTTAAATGCATATTACTAAAGTTAAAGAAGGCAATCTTCAAAACATGTGTATTGTATGATTGTAAATATATAATATTCTGAAAAAGGCAAAACTATGGCGATAGTAAAAAGATCAGTGATTGCCAGGGGTTGGGAAGGAGGGACGGATGAATGGACAGAGCCCAGAGGATTTTTAAGGCAGTGAAGCTACTTTGTATGGTACTATAGTGGTGGATATATGTCATAAATTTGCCTAAATCCACAGACTATACAACACTAAGAGTGAACTGCAATAAAAACTGAACTCTGGGTAATAATGATATTTGAGTGTTGGTTCAACAGTTGTAACAAAGGTACCACTGTGGTGCAGGATTTCCATAGTGGTAGAGATTGCGGGTGTGTGGGGACAGTGGGTGTACAGGAACTTTCTGTGCTTCCTGCTCAATTTTGCTGTGAACCTAAGAGTGCTCTAAAACAGTGATATTTAGTAATTAAATATATTAGTAATTTATACTTAGCCAATTTTGAATTTGTTACCAAAATGTTAGTAATAGTCTTCAGTGCCTATAGCAGATTGTAAATAGTTCACATTTGTTCAGTATGTATGTATGTATATATATAAATGTATATAAATTATCTGTTGAATATGTTTTATCATATACTCAGTCACATAACTGAAATACCAATGTATTACATATAGCTATATTATTGTATCTTATGTTGTTGTAAGTATAGGATATATGTAACATGTTACAAAATTATATTTTTATAATATATATATGGTATATAAATAAGCTAATTATATTCATGTAAGTATCCTAAAACTTCGCCTTTAATTCAGACTTTTGAAATTCTAAGTACATGATAATAGCTAAAAGCATTTGTAAAGGGATGTAATTTTGCAAAGCAGATTCTGTTCCTGCCAATACTGCATTAGAGGCCTTTAAGGTAGGATTATTTTCCATTTCTATTTTTAAATAAGTAAACAAAGTCATAGGAAGGTGAGTAACTATCTCAGAGCTCCCCAGAGTTTCCCAAGTTCAGCTAAGTTTAGACCTAGCTATCTGTGAGCTTGAGAAGTGGATTAGCCCCACTGGCTAACCGTGTGACTTTGAGTGAGTCCCTTCAGACACAGAGCTGCCCCTCGCTCCTCTTCCAGATGTGAGGATTGCCTTATGTCATCTCTCGGCTCCCTTCCCGTCCTCATATCTATGTGGCTAGTAGGATGGAAAAGAGCCAATGCATAAACGTAAGAGAAAGGAGCTCTTTCATCATTTGCCTTACACAGGATGTAGGGTTGAGAGGCAGCGCTCTGCCCTGAGGTTGCCTTTATCAGCAGAGTTCCCAGCTTCTTCATTGCCACCAGCTCCCACACTCACATAGCAGAGTAGCATGATCATCAGGACGAGGTGCGAGCAGTGTCACACTGAGGCTATAATTTGAAGAATCTCTTCTTGTCAACAAAGATCCAAGATCCTGTAGATATCACCCTAACAGAAAAGCTTCCTTCCAACAAGAGATTTTCTGAAACCTCTTCCCTCCAACAAAGCTCCACTAAGCTAAAATCTTTCCAGTTTGTACAGGGCTTTATGGTTACAAAGTGCTTCATGTCCTGGATGATCTCCATTCAGTTCTCCTTGTCAACCTGTAAGATAGACAGGAAAAGAATAATTTCCATTTTACAGTTGAAAACTGAAAAATTGAAGAAATGTAAGCATTTGCCCAGTGTCACTGGAATAGTAAGGGGTAGAGTTTGAATTCAGGTTTTTCGACTCTCAGTCAACTGCTCTTTCCATGGTGCCAAAGGTATTTGACCTACAGACTGTTGTAATAGATGGTGAACTAGAGAAACCAAGCTACGCCCCTGGGTACTATGGCTGCCACATTGTCTTTCAAAGCTACCGACGAGAGAATCTGGCCCTCATGGACTAGGAATGGATGTAATTTCCAGTATAGGATGATGGGTTTTAGCTTTTCAGAAGCTTCCCGGACCAGCAGGTGGAGCCTCTTGCCATGCTCATTTCCAAAGACAGAAAGAGGGTTTTTTTTTTTTTTTTTTTTTTCTTTTTTTTCCCCTTCTTTTAAACAAGGCAAAATAAAACAAAACAATACAGACATTACTAGTCAACCAGCTCAGGGCACAGCAAGGTTCTTATGCCCTTGAATTTGTTTAAACTTTCCTCAGGTGCTGAATGGGAGGCTCTCGATCATTGATCTGGAGGTTCAAGTACACACAGAGGCACAAAGGCATGTCCAAAAGGAATCTGAGGGTTTTGTGCAAGGTTTCGAACAGTGAATACGCTCAGTGAGGCATGCCAGCTCTGCAAACCCAGCAAAGGAATTAAGGAGCTGCACATGGGGTGGTTTGCACCTCCAAACTGCTGTCAGTGGGCATTGGATCCAGGAACAGCAGGTGACAGGCTTTCTCTTTAAAGAACAGACAGTTGGAGCCCCTGAGTGTTTGTCTAGTTGGTAGCAGTCCGAGCCCTGTGAGGGAGCCATGCCCCTTTGTACAGGTCTGCATAACATCTTTCCTTTCTGGTGGGGAGGCCAGGAAGGCAGCCCTGCCCTTGAGTTTTAAGCATAAACATTCCTTCCCTATATGCATTAAGTGCCATGAGTCAGTCATCTTTTCCACTCCCTTCCAAAATATTTTGTTTTCCATCTCTCCCTTCTTTTCCATGTTGCTTTGAGAAAGATCCAAAACTTCCTCCCTGCTTTCCTTAGCTGTTTTTTGTTGTCGTTTCAAACCGCAGCCTAAATTTAAACCATGGATCAGGAGAGGGAACTAACTGGTGGTTATGGGTATGACCTCCTTGTTGCCTTAGAGACAGTTACCTTCAGCCAATCCTTTAAACTTGTGGACAGATAAAATGAGGATACGTCTCTGTTTCTTCACAGAAACATCATCTCGAGCCTTGGGGAAGAGCCTTCTAATTTACTTTCCTTCTTGCTTTTCTAATTTATCCAGCTAAAGACAGCCAGATTAATCCTCCTAAATAATGTTTCATTGCATTCCTCTTTCCAGAAATCTGAAATATTTTAGTGTCCCATCCTTTGTCTCTTAGATAAGGAATTAACTTCTTAGCTTAGCTTCTGGTGTCTTGAAGGTCTGACCTCAGTGTATCTTTTTAGTCTTACCCATTCTTTCATAAACCACCCTGGCCTACTTGATTCCTTAAATTTTCCTCTTACATTCTTCCCCCACTTCTGCTTGCATTAGTCCCTCACCACTAGGAATGGCTTCCTCACTGTATTTACTTATCTCATGTCTTCTGATCTTCGGTCGAGGCTCAGCTGAATATCCATCTCCTTCTCGATGAAGCCTTTCTGAATTTTTCCAGATCATTTCACTGCTCCCCTGCTTTGAAGCCATGAGAGTATCTTTCCTACTTGTGTGACCCTTCCTAACCTGGTCTGTATCATTTTAGCCCCTGTGTAATTGCTTTTACTGAACTGTGCTCTGTCATTATACCATTGGCCCACATAAAAAACTTTACAAGACAACACCCAGTGGAAAGCACTATCAAATTCATGGTATGGATATTGTTGGGGACATAGTTCAGAATATTTCACAGCGTCCTTTCCGTGAAGGCCCATGAGAAAAATGTCTTTCAGTCCTCCAAACCAAGACTAGCTGGGCTTCTCCTGAACTGCTGTGTTGTTTTTATCTTGTGGTCATCATGAGTCATGGCTGCCTCTTTTCTTAGGCCCAGAGCCAAAACTGCAGCCCACCACAAGTAACAATGAAGACCTAATGGCATGTATTTAGGGGGTAACAGCTTCTTATTTTTTATTTCCTGTCTTTATTTTTCTTTCCTCCACTTTTCCCCCTTATTTACTTTATCTTCTGGTAATTTTGTATATCTTTGTGAAAAGGTTCAAATCATTTTTGGAGTTTGATGCGGGTTTATATAAACATAAAACAAGTAATATCTTTCATTAATTTTTAATCTTTAAATGGTACACAAATCTTATTTATATAGCTTGATAAAGTTTTACGTATATATTCACGTATGTAACTCCCACCTGGATCAAGATATAGAACATTCTAGAACCCTCCAGTTACTTTTCTTACTATCTTCTTGTGTTTTTCTAGGTATCTCGGCTCCCCAGCTATAATCAGTAGTGTTTGAAAATAAGGACTCTATGTATTACCTTGGGCATAGTAGATAACCAAGAAATAGTTACTGATTGAAACAAAGGACTTGTTTCTAATGGGGAAAGTCTCCGAGGCCCCGTGCAGATCCAGAGCACCATGTGCAGCCCCCAGGTAGAGATGTTCTCTTCGTCCCTAGGTCTCTAGTCTCTAGAATGGGGCCTGGCACACTGTGAATCCTAAATATGTATCTGTTCACTGAAGTCTTTTCATATCTACTACTGTCTCCATGTGAAGGAGCACTAGTTTCCTACCTCTGGAAATCAGGCTGCAAAGTTTCCCATGATGTCACTGGGCATTTTCCTTGGACGGCGTATCTCTGCTGCTCCCTTCTTGCTTTCTAAATGGATGGAAAGAGCAGGGTACCCCACAGACTACCTGCCAACTTGGGTTAATAAGCTCTGCCACAATTACATACCCTCCCGCCCCAGAATGCCTCATGGTTTTCTCCTTGATTCTTGGCCTTATGTGGCAGGATCTCTCCGTATAAGGGGAAGAGTATGTGCACTGGGTAAAGCGTGTTCAGTTGACAGCCACAGGCCCTGCCAGCTTCTTCTTTTCTGTCTAATTTTAATGCTTTGGCAAAGAGACATCTGTAGAGGGGAATGAGAAGATTCTTTTCCTCTTTGTGCCAAAAGACTGCTTATTCGTGGACACTGAGAAGAGAATAGTCTTGATTGAGAATTTATTTTGGAGTGAATATTTCCACAGCAAGTGAGTGAGGCGGAAAAAAAGCGAGCACATATTATTAGCAATAATGGAAATAAACAATACAAATTTTTCAAGAATGATTTAAATTTATTTTAGTCTTCAATCTCTGGCCATCTGGTAAAGAATCTGGTCCCAGAGCAAAAGCTGAATGGCAAGGAAGTTGGGAATAGTTATTCTAGTGGAAAAGTAGGCCAAGAGGGAGAAAAGAAACCATAGAAGACCAGTGGACCTGGTGACTTGAATGATGATTGTGGCTCCCTTCTACCTAGAAATTCACCTCATTTCTTGAGGCCTAAGTTTCCTCAATCGTAAATGGAAAGACTGAACAGCACTCCCTTTGGTCCCTTTTCCCTTTACAGAAGCAGAAACATCTGATTGTGTGTTCAATATTTATTTCTCTGAGGCTAATCAAAACCACTTGATTAACAAATATCATAGTTCATTTTCACTAATTTTTGTCTGTAAAATAAAATGACTTCTATCTGTTTGCAGGAAGTGTCCGAGGAAGCAAGTACTGTTTAGTAGCTAATCCTGCAATTCTTGTAGCTGACAGAGTTCCCATAGGTTTGTGTCTGTTTGATAATCTTGATGAGGATTTCTTCTTTCTAAAGATGGAAATTTTGTTGGTAAAGAGTTAGTAAAGGAGAGCCTTTTGTAACAAGCTTTCTGAAAGAAGGCAATTTATATGTTTTAGACCTGATGAAATATAGCTCAATCTTTGCAAAGTGAATTGTGTATTTTCATTGGAAAAAAAACAATAATTAGCTCAGGCCAGAGATTCAGAAGTCTGGCTCCAATTTATAGCTTGTCAAATAGCATGGTTAATATTTCTTAGCACAATATATCTTGTATTCCTAGCTTTCTGTTACCAGTTTGCTTTAAAATATAAAAAGGCAAATGGGGAAAGGTAATACTACCAGCTTTGGATATTGCAGTGTTTTGTGGTATCATTTACAAATAATATTCTTCTTCTTTTAGAAAGCTGCCAAACATCCATGATCATCTTCGGTTACTACACTTAGATTTTATTCCTGGACAGTCAGTGCTATTTAAGTTTTCATTCTATGAGTACTGCCCTGGGGAATGGTATTAATATTTGTTGATTCCTATGATAGGCCAGGAATTGAGTTAGACCCTTTACATATGTCTCATTAATTTTACTCTCAAAACAAGCCTGGGAAATAAGTTACCATCCTCACTTACTCGGCAAACGTGTTGAACACCCATGTGTGGCAGGGGTTATGCAGGGCAGCAGATGTGTGGTGGTGAACACTGAAGTCCCTGCCTTTGTGGACATTGAGAGGGTCATGGGGAAGACAAACTATAAAGGAGTCAATCAGCGACGTCAGTATGCTACTGTAAACTGTGATCCATCCTATAAAGGAAATACACAAGGGGATTATGATGAAGAGCAGTAGGAGGAGAGGATCCAGAACCCGTGGGCAGAAGAGTCCTCTTTGAAGAGCAAAGACATGAAAGCTGAGAAGGGGGCGCCATGTAATGAGCTATAGAAGAATGTTCCTGCTGGAAGCAACTGCACCTGGGAGTCCGCAAGTTAGGGAAGAAAGAACACAGTGGGTTTAAGTTATTGAAAGGAGTCCTGTGCGCCAAATCCACTAAGTGAGAGGCAGAAGGTGGCCCCTGACAGGGAACAGAGGCTCAGAGAGGTCAAAGAAAATCTCCGGTCACCCAGCTATTAAGTATCAGAGTCAGGAATGGACGTGGCCTGCATGATCCATGGCACCATTTCACTTGCCTGATATAAATAGGTGAAAACTGGTTTAAAAAATTCCTTTTGGTTGTTCATTTTGCTATTTTAACATTTTAATCTTTAAAATGATAACCCAGTTCTATACGGATCTCTCTAGCTTTTTTGAGGTGTAGCTGTGGGTGGGACACAGTTGACGAACAAGGGCTTCTAGAAGCCTTAAGACTTGCCTGCTTCCTGGATGTCTTAGTTGCTGAAACCCCAGTGTGATTCACTACAGTAAGAATGGCTATTTCTAGCAGTGGGTCAGCCTTTGCAGGGAAAGCAAGGATATCTCTCAGAAAAGCTCATGAAGCTTGCACAGTGTGCAGAGAGGAGGAAACTTTGTTCAGGCTTTTATCTATAAGGGAAATGGTTTGCTTTATTTTCTGTTCTGGTCACTAGACTCCTGATGGCCGTTGATAGTGTTTAACATTTGCTTTAAGTCACCTGGCATGATCTTTTTTTTTTTTTTTTTTTTTTGGATCTTATAAAATGGAAGGATTACTTGCCAATGATTGGGTCCCCTCTTTGGAACAGTCTCTATATTCTTTATTAAGTAATTAAGCATAAAATCATCTGACTAGAGAGTGGTTCTCTTGTTCACCCTAGTCCCTCTTACGTGGGAACAGAGCTTAGCCAAGATCAGCAAAGGGAAATGCCTTTTTCCAGGTCCCAGTTCCCCTCTTGTCAGCCATGGTCTCCATCAGGCAGAAGCAATGAGTTCTATTCTCCCTGACTGCAGTTGCTTCAAGTTCAGATTTTCAAGCACAACGTCTGTGTTGATGTAATTTTGTCTTTTTCTGTTCCTAATTGGTAGAGCTGAGACCTGTGTGTTCTGGAACTTGAGGAGATGTGATTCTTTGCCAATGACTGACAGCAGCTGCCTGCTAATCCTCTAGAGTGGCTGCTTCTCTGAGAGAAGTCTGCAGTGGGTAGGGTTTTATATACCACTCTGAATTTCAGTGAATAGAAAACAACTTCTGGTGTTAGCAAAACATAGCTTTTGGTTGATGCTACAACAAGAAATACTTCCATTGACCCTGTTCCTTTAATTCAGGTGAAACCATTCATGTACCAAGCAACAGCAACCTGATACAGGGAAACTTTTTACCTCTTTTCTTGTTTATGATTGAAGTCTGGGATCTAGTCAGTTAATTTGCACCTTTATGCCTTACTTCTCATTCTCTTTCTGTGCTCACTGACTCTCCATCCTTTACTTCCATGTCCCCACTCTTTGCACATATTCAGCTTCTCTGACTTTCAACTTTGGCCATGTTTTTTGGGTGGGATCTGCCTCCTGTCTCTGTATGTTTCTGCTGCTCTAGATTACCAGCCCACATCACCCAGACCCCCAAGAACTCTTAAACATGGGCCAGTTTAACCAACACTACAGCCTACATTCCCATTAGGAAAAAATTAATCAAATTTCCTCACAATACTTTCTGGTGACATTGCCAAAATGTGTTTTTTTGACAATTAGTACTACATGAGATAATCCATAGACAAATACTTACTTTTAAAATTTGGTGTAGAAACCTGGTGAATTCTTTTTCCTTTTGGCATTTCACATGTACATTATCAAAATAAAGGCCCTATGAATTATTGGAAAAAAAATAGTGTGTTTGACCACAGATTTTCCAAATTTATTTGACTGGACTCTATTTTCAAGTACTCCTAATAATGCTCCCAGATAATTAGTCTTCTAATAATCAGGCTTTAGGAAATATTATGGCATGGTAGCTGCCTTTGTTATACTATTATATGCCCCTTCTGTGTACAAAGGCTGGTGACTAGTGTTTAAACTATTCCATCCCTATTTATGTGTAAACTACACTCTACAGTAATCTAGAGAAAACATTTAAGTATTTCCATTACTTCCTGGAAGATGGATCTAAAAAATATCACTGTGATTTATATCAAAAGTGTTCTGCCTGTGTTTTCCTGTAGGAATTTTAGAATATCTGGTCTTACATTTAGGTCTTCATTTTGAGTTTATTTTTGTATGTGGTATTAGATATTGTTCTAATTTCATTCTTTTACATGTGGCTGTCCAGTTTTCCTAGCACCACTTATTGAAGATTGTCTTTTCTCCTTTGTATAGTCTTGCCTTCTTTGTCATAGATTAATTGACCATAAGTATATGGGATTATTTCTGGGCTTTCTATCCTGTCCCATTGATCCGTGTGTCTGTTTTTGTGCCAGTACCACACTTTTGTGATTATTTTAGCTTTGTATTATAGTCTGAAGTCAGAGAGCATGATTCCTCTAACTCCGTTCTTCTTTATCAAGTTTGTTTGGCTCTTTGAGGGTATTTTGTGTTTCCATGCAAGTTTTAAAATTGTTTGTTTTAGTATGGTGAGAAATGCCATTGGTAATTTGATAGGGATTGCATTGAATCTGTAGATTGCCTTGATTAGTATGATCATTTTAACAATATCAGTTCTTCCAATCCAAAAACGCAATATATCTTTCCATATGTTTGTGCCATCTTCAATTTCTTTCATCAGCGTCTTAAGGTTTTCAGTGTATAGGTTTTTTGCCTCCTTAAGTAGGTTTATTCCTAGGTATTTTACTCTTTTTTGATGCAATGGTAAATGAAATTTTTTCCTTAATTTCTCTTTGTGATAGTTTGTTGTTAGTGTATAGAGATGCAACAGATTTCTGTATATTAATTTTGTAGCTTTTGCACAGCAAAGGAAACCATAAGGAAAATGAAAAGACAACCTACAGAATGGGATAAAATATTTGCAAATGATGCAACTGACAAGGGATTAATTTCCACAATATACAGACAGCTCATACAGCTCAATATATAAACAGCAAACAACCCAGTCAAAAAATGGAGAATACCTAAACAGAAATTTCTCCAAATGGCCAACAGGCACATGAAAAGATGCTCAATATCACTTATTATTAGAGAAATGCAAATAAAATTGGAACAAGGTATCACCTCACACTAGTCAGAATGGTCATCATCAGAATATCTAATGCATGCTGGAGACAGTGTGGAGAGAAGGGAACACTCCTACACTTTTGGTGGGAATGTAAATTGGTGCAGCCACTATGCAAAACAGTATGGAGATTCCTTAAAAAACTGAAAATAGAGTTACCATATGATCCAGCAATTCCACTGCTAGGCATATATCCAGAAAAGATGAAAACTAATTTGAAAAGATGCATGCACCCCAGTGTTCATATTAGCACTGTTTACAATAGCCAAGACATGGAAGCAACCCCACTGACAGATGACTGGATAAAGAAGATGTAGTATCTATATCTATATCTATATAGCTATATATACAATGGAATAGTACTCATCCATAAAAAAGAATGAAATAAGGCTATGTGCAACAACATGGATGGACCTAGAGATTATCATACTAAGTGAAGTAAGTCAGAGAAAAATATCGCATAATAATACTTACATGTGAAATCTTAAAAAAGGATACAAATAAACTTATTTACTAAACAGAAATAGAGTCACAGATATAGAAAACAAATTTATGGTTTCCAAAGTGGAAAGGAGGGAGGGGAATAAATCAGGAGTTTGGTATTAACAGTTACATACTACTATATATAAAATAGATGATAAGGATTTACTGTATAGCATGGGGAACTATATTCAATATCTTATACTAACCTATAATGGAAAAGAATCTGAAAAAGAATACACACACACACACACATCTGAATCACTTTGCTGTACACCTGAAACTAGCACAACATTGTAAAGTAACTATACTTCAATTTTCTAAAAAGTTGCAAAGAGCCAACTGGTAAATGTAGAAGATGTGCAGGAGTTGAAAAATTAACGTTTTGTAAACATTAATGACTGATAAATTTTTATGAGGAGCTGGATATTTGCATCATCTTGAATTATCTCCCCACAAACTGCTAGTGAGTTTCAAGAGAAAAAAAATTACGTAGTGGAGAAAGCATGCAATACTTTGACTGGGTGATCAGAATTAATATCACCAATAAGAAGGAGAATGCCACTGTGTGTCTCCAGGTATGAAATCACCTATGTTGTAGTCCAGCTGAGAATATGTAACCTAAATCTAATCATGAGAAAACATCAGATAAACCCAAAATAAGAAGAAACATTCTTTTATTAAAAAAAAAAAAAAAGAAGAAGAGGGAAGAGATTGTATTCTTCAAACATGCCAGGGTCATAGAAGACAAAAACTGCAGAAATATTCCAGATTAAGGGAGACTAAAGACACATGACAACTAAATAAACTACATGAATCTAGACCAGATCCTGTAGTGGAGAGGGAGAAGGTGCTCTGAAGGATATTATTGGATCAAATGAAAAATTGAACTACAGATGACAGGTTAGATTTATCTTAGATCTATTTGATATATCATTGTTATACTAATAGAGGTTGATAACTATATTATGATTATTCTTAGAAAAATTCACACTGAACTATTTAGGAGTAAAAGTCAACAGTGTATGTAACAACCACAAATGGTTTAGGAAAAAAGATTGTTCTATCTATCTATCTATCTATTTATCTATCTATCTATCTATCTTTCTACCTGTCTGTCTTTCTATTAGTCAGTCCATCTGTGCATCTGTCTTCATAGTGATTGATGCAGCAATGGAATAAGATATTAATAACAGTTGAATCTAGATTAAAAAGTGTGTGGGTGTTCTTTATACTATTTTTATTCTTGCAGCTATTGTTTAAGTTTGAAATTATTTCCATATTATAAAAAAAGCTTGAAAAACTGTGGAATTTATTATTACAATATCAATTACTTTATCATTTGGTATTTATGTTACATGTGAAGACATTATGTATGCTTAGGATTTCAGAAGGGAACATAATAGCTTAACTGAGAAATTTTAAAGAAAAATTCCAAAGTGATATTGTCAGGACTCATGATTAAGACATTTTTAAAAGAATATCCATTTCTCAGAAAGTATAACAAGTGGTTAGGCAGCTTTGGAAGGCAGAAAGAAAAGGATGTCGCACGTGGATTGACTATGGACTGAGAGGGATGTTTTTGCATAAGACAATCTGTAGAACCATTGAGATGTCCTCCAATTTAGTCCTCGGAAATTTATGTTAGATTCCTGAGGACAAGGATTCTATGAAATGGGGCAATCAAGGCTACTCTTTTTTATGTCCAAGAAGAATTAAATTTTTTATTTTGAGGGGAATAAAGTCTTTCTCCATTTCAGCTAAAGCATTGCTTGTAGCTCAGTTAAAGAAGCTGGGTCTCTGTGGGTAACCGTGTATCTCACCAGGTCAGTGCTGGCAGCAGTGAGAGTGACTTGCTGACCCATATGGTCACAGCAGTGGCAATGCAGATGGAGATACAGGCAACAGAGAGTGGCAGCACTGCTTCAGCAGCAGAACTGGTTTCCACCAAGGAGAAGGTGAACTAGGCTCTGCTTGGCAAAGGGAACTTTCATATGACCTGTGGGGTAACAAGCAGAGTCAAAGACTATTGTTAATACTAGAGTTGTATTTTCCCGCATCCTTTGAATGTTGCCACAACCTCCCACCACCCCCAGTCCAAGTTGCTGTGGCCTTGGTAGGCAAAGTTCCACCTGCATCTTACAAATAACCTGAAGACCAATTTCTTTCACAGTGTCAATCCAAGTGAAACAAGGGCTAGAATAAAGTTGTTCAGGATTTGGGATCACTTGTTCTCATTCTGCTTGCGAGCATCACTGGGCTGTGTTCCAGGCGATTCCAAGAAAAGCCTCTCTGAATGGTAGCCTCACTGAAGTTGGTAGAAGAGACTGTTCTTTTTCTTTCAACATCTTCCTTTGCTCTGCAGATGCTGCCACAAATAGAATACACCTGTGCTCAGGAAACATGTACTGATGTTTGTCTCGAAAATATCCACAAAATGTAACACAGCAATGGGCACACCTTGCTGCGTGCTGTCTCAGGAAAGAATGAGCTGCAAGGCCTTCCACTTTTGCCTAAGGAACTGCTTCTCCTCTCCACGTACATAATATGGTGCATATGCTGTGCTCGAGAGAAATATTCTTTAACAGGCCTCACAAGCATTAATAGATCTTGGAGCCTTTAAGTTTGACTGCATCTATTTATACATTCCCTGTGTTATTGCCTGCTCTGAACTAAATGGAAAGATGCAGAGATGTGCAATGTACAGGCAACACCTGTTTTATATATTGGAGGTAGAATTAGGAACTGTAATCCTGGAACATTCTAACTGGAGACACCTGGAGTTGACTGTGGCAATTTAGAAAGATGCACTCACACATCTTTGGACAAATCTTAGCGGTACTGTTGTGTAGAAACACCATCATCCAGAGCTGAAAGAAGTTATGATTTCCCTGTGGGAAGTTGTACTTGGGTTCAGGCTGGATTTAGAGTGATGGGAACAAGGTCCTATGAGAACTGCAATTCAGAACGTCCAGAGTTGCTATTTCCAGCAGGATGGATCAGTATGGCCAGGTCTTTGAGTCCTTGAAGCTACAGGCACAGGAAGGATGTTTTGAGCAGGGAAGAAGGGGATGGGTTAGAATAAAATGTTTGTGGGATAGCTTTAAACCTAGGAAGTTTATTTCTTAAGTATATCTTGGGTAGTATCACTCATCTACATCCTCAGTAGAAAATTGTTGAACACCCACTATGTTGCAGGAACTGTTTGGATATGTACGAAGTTGAAGAAAGCATTAGCCCTGAAGTTGTTCTCCATGAGAAAACCTACAAGACAACAATGTGCTAGGTCAGCGATAGCGATTTGCACGTGGAAACCTCAAGGAAGGCCATGTAGTTTAGTCAAGAAGCTCTGGGAGAGCATTATGGTAGAGGAAGTATGTCAGCTAGATGTTAAAGATTTGTAAGACTTCACTAAAACAACGAAGACCAAGGCAACAATATGAGCATAGACTAGAGATGCAAAACAAATAAATAATGGACGGGACTACAGGAAGTGTCAGGGATGCTCAAAGTTGGTGGCTAGAATGGCAGACAGTTGGCCACTGGGAACAGGGACGACAAGGCCATGGCAGTCCTTATAGATCACAGTAAGGACCTTCTACAGTTACGCCATTGACGGTGTGGATACAGCAGAGGGCGTTAAGCCGAGCAGAGACTCACTCATCTGTTTCTCTCGCTGGAGTATGAAGAATCCATTTTAGGTTGACAGGACTGAACCTGGGGAGGCTGCTGCAGGATTCTCATAGTAAGCTATCTAGAAAATGGCCAATGTAAGTAGGAGAAGGGATAGAGGGGAAAGGCCGATATTACCAGCAGGGGTTAATAATTAATCAGTGCAGGGGAGGAGGATGCACTGATGAGAGAAAAGTAGATCCAATCCTAACTCTGCCTTTCTTTGTTATATAAATTAGGGAATATTACTCTATCACTCTGTAAAATGGGTACAGCAAAATCTAGAGTTTTTATTTGCCTCTCTAAAATAAATAAGTCAAGTTCTTTCCTACCATGAGATCTTTGCACATACTATTTCTTCTGCCTAGAATAAGAAATGATCTCTCTTTTATCTTCTGCTGATTTTTTTCTTGATCTTTAGGTCTAGGTTAAAAGGTCATCTCAGAGTGGGTTTCCATGACTACCCTACATGAGTCCCCTCCCCCTTTATAATTGTTCTCTTTCCCTTTGTCCTGCCCATAGTCTTCAAAATAAGTAATGCCATTTCTTCTTACACTGTTATCTGTTTATTTGTTGGCAACAGCCAGTTCTTTTTTGTTTCCTAAAGTATTTCCAGTGCAGTCACACAGCAGTCATTCAATGAATTATGGTAGAATAGAGCTGCCACCTACGCAGGGTGTTGAATCAAAATATGTGGGGAATAGCAGCTGGAGGGTAACCCTAGGAATTCCCACTGATGCACAGGTGAGAAAGCATGTGTTCTAAGTTGAATTGTGTCCCTCCACAAGGCTATATTGAAGTCTTCATCCCCATTACCTCAGAATATGACTTTATTTAGAAAAATGGTTTTTTTTAATAAAAGTACCCCAAGTAAAATGAGGGCATTAGGATAGGTTTTTATCAAGTATGACTAGTATCCTGATAAGAAGGATCTGGACACAGAGAGACATGGAGGGAAGATAATGTGAAGAGACACAAGGTGAAGGCTATCTACAAGCCAAGGGATGCCTGAGGCTGCCAGAACCTACAAGAGCTCCCAGGTACAAATCTTTCCGTAGAATATTCAGAAGGAGCATGGCCCTGCTGACACCTTAAATTTGGACTTCTTGTCTCCAGAAGTATGCAATAATGAGTGTTGTTTTTCTAAGCCACTCACTTGGTGGTGTGCATTGTTACAGCAGCCCTAGGAAGCTAATACAGCACACTTCAGATCCTCAGGTCCCAGGATAACTGTATGTAAATTTAGATCTCAGTGAGCCTATGACATTTAGCACTAGAAGTTGAGAGGTTAATATGACTCCACTTTTTACCTACAAGCTAATGAGGCTTAGAGATGTTCTTTAATTTTTTTTATTCTTATTTTGTATTGAAGTGTAGTTGATTTACAGTGTTAGTTTCATGTGTACAGTTAAGGGACTCAGTTATACATATACATACATACATATATTTTCAGATTCTTTCCCATTACAGCTCATTATAGGAAATTGAATATAGTTCCCTGTGCTATACAGTAAGTCCTTGTTGTTTATCTATTTTATATACACTAATGTGTATCTATTCATCCCAAACTCCTAATCTATCCCTCCCCAACCCACCAGGAGTCTATTTCTGATTTATAAGTAAAATTTGTATTTTTTTTTTTTTTGGATTCCGCATGTAAGCTACATCATATGATATTTGTCTTTCTCTGACTTACTTCTCTTGATATGCTCACCACTAGGTCCATCCATGTTACTGCAAATGGCATTTGGAGATGTTCTTTTAATCTAAATCTTACTTGTACTTCAATCCTGTAGAATCTATATTCTGAACAATGGGTGCTAAAGTGTAGCCTCTGGGAAAATGTTATTGACTGAGTTGCTAATCCTTGAAAATCTGGGCAGAAATAATTAGTTTGTCACTGTTCAGACCAAGAGCAGTGAAATTATATGGAGCAGAATGGAATAATTATGCTAAGAGTAATGATTGCTTTTCTACTAAATACAGATAAAAGAATACCTACTGAGAATTTTTAGTAAGTCCATTCCCTGAAAACTACTTCAAAATTTAAATACCCAAATCACACTTTCTGATATTAAAAAAGAAAACTAATCAATGATTCTCATCATTTTGTTTTTAAACTTGTCTCCATTTCTTCACTCATACTAACAATTAGCCTTTTAACTGGTCCACCCACAGCATATTAAAATATACTCAGAGCCCAATCATGGACTAAAAGACATTCGCTCACCACCTCCGCTCTTGTTCCTTCACACTTCTTCCAACTGACTCTGTAGCTAGTTCTAAATATACTTTTAGTATTTTGTAAAATGCAGAAAATTATTTGTAAAATTTAAATTATTGTCAGTAGAGTTTCAAGTTCACAAATAACTTTTAAAACACCACATCTAGAAACTCAATTTATAACACTTTCTGCCAACATCTAGATTTTAGATCTGTTGTTGACTCTGAAAAAAAGCAAACAAACAAGAAAGGAATAAATTTAATAAATAAAATTGAATTACTTTACCCACATTTATGGTTACATTTAATATTTACATAAGTTAGTGCATAATTTGGGGAGAAAACGTTTAAAAATCCTTGTGAGATACATGTACTACAATTCCAGAAGTGAATGAAACCCTTGATAAACTGATCCTTCAAAGATGTTAACCTCAACTGTTTCTTCCCTGCATAGATTGCGTCAGTGTTTGCTGTGTATTTTTAGGGAAACTGAACTTAGTCCATATGGCTAACAGACTAACCAGCATGCATCCCCCTTTCTGCCTTCTTTATTCTATCCTAGTTTTGTTCAGATATCTATCCATTCTCCAGTATTAGAGGGAATCCTGATTGGAGTTAGTCAGTCAATTTGAATTTTCTTGTCATCTTAGAGTGGACTTTTTATCTTAAATGGCCAAATGAAACCAAAAGGAAAGACATATTTACATGCTGGGAGATAAATTTCTCTCTCTTCTACAGATCACAAATCTATCAAGTGTGTTGTTCCATCTGCTTCTTGCAGTCATCTTGTGATCATTAGGGGAACTGACATGAGGACAAAGATAAAAGGATTATGGACAAAAGGTAGCCACACACAAAGATGAAAAGACATGTCTTTGCTGACTTAATTGAATTGCTAAATAAATCTCAGAAACTTCCTTCTTATTTCTTTTTCTGTAACATAACGCATTTCTTGATTTTTAAAGACAGTTTTTGCAAATGAAAGCCTCTTAAGTGATATGTCAACTTTGTTACTGAGTCACAGTAAGATCGGGCCATGTATTGATCAGCACATGAGCTGAAGTCAAATTATCTATAGTGAAAGCATGAGGGATGACTCGTGCTGTGATGGTAGCTTAGCAGGTACTTTGCCCTCTAGTAGTACTCCATCCTAGGTCATGGCAAGCTGATTTCATTACACTGTACTTTGGGGAAGTGTAATTAGAAATATCATTTACTGAGTGCTTTTTGTGTTCCATACTCTTCTCTAATGCATTGACATGGATTAATCTCATTAAATTTGTCTAAAATCTCCCATGAAATATGGAAAATTAACCCTATTTTACATATGAGGAAACTGAGGCATAGAAAGACTAAGAAACATTCCCACCTATCCCACTATAGGTGATGGAGCAGGAGGTTCTAAGTCCTAAAGACATTTGTGAATTCAAACATCATGTTTTAAAAATAAGTGTTTCCATGGGAAAGGAAAAGCTTAGAGTCAGTAATGTCATATTCATATTAATAATGATATTTTTCCTACAAAAATGTAATAATAAAATTATTTGTAGAATTCTATGTGAACATATGTGTAACCTAAGATCACTGAGAAAAAAAAAATCTGTGCTTCTGGATTATATCAAACTTTGGCTCAATACTGCTCTTCCCTATTAATATGAGCACTATTATTAGCAGAGACTTACTTACCCATTCTTTGTGTGTGTGTGTGTGTGTGTTAAAAGCACATGACATGAGATCTTCCCTCTTCAGTGTTAAGGTGTACAGTGTAGTGTTAACTTTAAGCACAATGTTGTACAGATCTCTAGAACTGTCACATCTTGCATGAATTAAACTTTGTACCCATTGGACAGCGATTTCCTCCTCCCCTCCAGCTGCTGGCAACCAGTGTTCTACTTTCTGCTTCAATGAATTTGACTACTTTATACATCTCATGTAAATAGAATCATACAGTATTTGTCCTTCTGTGACTGGCTTAGTTCACTGAGCATAATTCCTCAAGGTTCATCCACATTAAGCCATATGACAGGATTTCTTTCCTTTTGATGGTAGAATATTATTCCATTGTATGTACTTACCACATTTTCTTTATCCATTCATCTGTTGATGGACTTTTGGGTTGTTTCCACCTTTTGGCAATTGTGAGCCATGCTGCAGTGAACATGGGAGTGCAGGTATTTTTTTGAGATCCTGATTTCAATTCTTTTGGATAAATACCCAGAAGCAGGATTGCTGGAATATCTGGTAGTTCTATTTTCAAACTTTTGAAGACTCTTCTAATTGTTCTCCATAGTAGCAGCACCATTTTACATTCCCATGAACAGCGAGCATACAGGGTTCCAGTTTGTCCACATTCTTCCCAACACATTATTTTCATTTTAAAATAATAATTACCTTGATAGGTGTGGGGTAATATTTCATGGTGATTTTGATTTGTATTTCCCTGATGGTTAGTGATGTTGAGTATCCTTTAATATACCTGTTGGCCATTTGTATGTTTTCATCATAAATATCTGTTCAGTTCTTTTGTTTATTTTTTAATTAGGTGGTTTGGTTATTGCTAAGAAATTCCTCTTGAGTTGTAGGATGTCCTTTTATATTTTGAATATTAACCCCTTATGAGAGATACAGTGTGCAAATATTTTCTCCCAGTCTGTAGGTTGCCTTTTACTCTGCTGACTTCACTCTGCTGCTTTTTACTCTCTGATTCCTTTACTGTGTTGATGTTTTTTAGTTTGAGGTACTCCTCCTTGTTTACTTTTGCTTTGATTACTTGTGCTTGATATTCCAAGAAGTCATTGCCAAAACAAATGTCATGAAGATTTGCCCATATGTTTTCTCCTAAGAGTTCTTACATTGAAGTCTTTACTCCATTGTGAGTTTTGTTTTGGTTTTTTTTTTATGTTTTTGTATGGTTTGAAGTCTAATCCATTTGGAATTGGTTTTGTAACGTGAGTCCAATTGCATTCTTTTGCATGTGAGTATTCGGTATTCCCAGTACCATTTGTTAGAGGTTATTCTTTCCCAGTGTGTATTCTTGGCACTCTTGTGAAATATTAGTTGACCCTGTATAAGTATGGATTTATTTCTGGGCTCTCTGTATAGTTCCATTAGTCTATGTCATGTCTCTTTATGCTAGCATTATACTGTTTTGATTATTGGAGCTTTGCAACATGTTTTGCTTTTTATTTTTTTACATAATAAGAGATTTATTTTAAGGGATTAGTTCATGCAGTTCTGGGGTCTGGCAGGTTTGGAATCTGTAAAGAAGACCAGCGGGCTAAAAATCAGGCTGGAGTTGATGCTGCTGTTTTGAGACAGAGTTTCTTCTTTGGGAAATCTGTTTTTGTGCTTAAGGCCTTCAACTGGTTGGATGAAGTTCACCCCCATTATGGAGGATAATCTCATTTATTTAACGTCAACTGACATCTATAAAATACTTTCTCAGCATCACTGAGATTAGTGTTTGATTAAATAACTGGATATGATAGTCTAGCCAAATTAACTACTAAAACTAGCTATCACATATGGTGACTGACGAAGCAGTAAGATGAAAATTGTAAGTGGAAATGACTACAGCCCAGAGGGGCTGATTATTTTTCCTTTAAGAAGGAAACACACATACACATTTGTGCGCACGCACACACACACACCTGCTCCTTTGCCTAAGCACAAAACACTTAGAAGCCAGGATACTGCTGTCCCATGTCATAATCTGTGGTAGACAGACCAGAAGTGAACCTTAATAATCTCCAGTCTTCTAGAATTTATATGAATTGAAGTGGTGAGAGTGGGCATCCTTGTCTTATTCCTGATCTTAGAGGAAAAATTTCAGTTTTTCAGTGAGTATGATTCTAGCTGTGGGCTTTTCATATACTGTTGAGCTTTGAACAACATGGCTTTGAACTGTGTGGATCTGTGTATACATGTATACACCCATTTGGCCATGGTGTATAATACTTTTAAAGTGCTGTTGAATTCAGTTTGCTAGAATTTTGTTGAGGATTTTTGCATCTATATTCATCAGAGATACTGACTTACAGTTCTCTTTTCTCATAGCATCTTTTTCTGGTTTTGGTTTCAAGGCAATGGAATCCTCATAAAATGAATTTGGAAACATTTCATGCTCTTCAAATTTCTGCAAGAGATTGAGGATGGGCATTAATTCTTCTATAAATGATTGGTACAACTTACCAGTGAAGCTATTAGGTCCTGGGCTTCTGTTTATTGGAAGGTTATTGACTACTGATTCAATCTCCTATTAGTTACAGATCTGTTTAGAGTTTCTTCTTCTTGATTCAGTATTGGTAGGTTATATGTTTGTAGGAATTTATCCATTTCTTGTATATTGTACAATTTGTTGACAAATAATTGCCTATAGTAGTCTCATGATCCTTTACATTCCTGTCACATTAGTTGTAATGTGTCCTTTTTCATTTCTCATACTGTTTATTTGAACCTTCTCCCTTTTTTTCTTAGTCTGGCCAAAAGTTTATCAAATTTGTTAATCTTTTCAAAAAACCAACTCTTAGTTTTATTAATTTTTCTCTATTGTTATTTTGTTTATCTCTGCTCTAATTTTTATTTCTTCTTCCTGTGATCTTTGTATTTAATTTGTTCTTCTTTTTCTTGTCCTTTAAGTTGTGAAGTTAGGTTGTTTATTTGAAATCTTTTCTCATTTTTAATGTGTTTATCACTAATAACTTCCTTCTTAGTACTTTTTTTGCTCTATCTCGTTAGTTTTATTATGTTGTGTTTTCATTTTAGTTTTCCTAAAGATATTTTTTAATTTTCCTGTTGATTCATCTTTGACCCATTGGTTGTTTAAGAGTATGTTATTTAATTTCTACATATTTGTGAATTTTCCAGTTTTCCTTCTGCTATTAATTTCCAGTTTTATTGCATGGAACTAGAAAGGATACTTGGTACAATTTCAAGCTTCTTATATTTATTCAGACTTGCTTTGTGACCTATTTGATCTATTCTGAGAATGTTCCATATGCACTCGAGAAGAATACATATTATGCTGTTTAAGTACTCTGTTTTCTTATTGATATTCTGTCCGGGTCTTATAACCATTATTGAAAGTGAAATATTGAAATCTTCTACCATTATGTTGACTATTTCCTCTTTAATCCTGTCGATGTTTGCTTCATATGTATAGGTGTTCTGATGTTGGATACATATGTATTTAAAATTTTTATATCTTCCTGGTGAATTGACCCTTTTATCATGATATATAATGACCTTCTTTGTCTTTTATGACAGTTTTTACATTGAAGTAAAATTGTCTGATATAATTTTGGCCACTACTATTCTCTTTTTGTTAACATTTGCATGGAATATTTTTTTCCATCCTTTCACTTTTACTCTGTGTGTGTCCTTAAATCCAAAGTGAATCACTTGCAGACAGCATATGGTTGGATGTTGTTCTTGTTGTTGGTTTTTAATCCATTCAGTCACTCTGTATCTTTCGAATGGGGAGTTCAGTCTGTTTACATTTAAAGTAATTGATAGAGAAAGACTAACTGTTGTCATTCTGTTAATTGTTTTCTGTCTGTCTTATAGCTCTTTTGTTCTTATTTCCCTCTCTTGCCATCTTTCTTTTTGTTTCATTGATTTTTTTGCAGTGACATATTTTGATTCTTTTCTCATTCTCTTTTATGTGTTTTTCTATAGGTATGTTCTTTGTAGTTACCATGGCTCACATAAAACACCTTATAACAATCTGATAACATCTTAAATTCTATTGCACACAAAAACTCACTCATGCTTCTTCACTTCCCTACTTAATGATAATGGTGTCGCAAATTACATCTTTTTATGTTAGATTTCCGTTAACATATTTTATAATTATTTTTATACCTTTATCTTTTAACTTCTATATCAGAATTAAAAGTGATTTGTACACCATGACTACAGTATTATATATTGGTCTGTATATTTACCTTTGCCAGTGAGCTTTATATTTCCTATGCTTTTGTGTTGCTATTTAGCATCTTTTCATTTCAACTTGAAGGACTCCCTTTAGCATTTCTTATAAGGCAGGGTTAGTAGTGATAAGCTCCTCTGGCCTTTTATTTACCTGAAAAAGTCTGTATCTCTCCTTTGTTTTTTAAGACAGTTTTTTAGAGTGATTAAAGATTCACAGAAAAGTTGAGGGCAAGGTACCAAAATATCCCATAAATTCACTGCTCCCACACATGCATAGCCTCCCCCATTATGAACATCTCCCACCAGAGGGGTACATTTGTTACAATGGATGAATCTACATTGACACATAATCACCCAAAGTCTATACTTTACATTTACTCTTGGTGTTACATATTCTGTGGGTTTTGACAAATGTATAAAGATACATATCCATCATTATAGTATCAGAGTAGTTATTGCTCTAAAAATCCTCTGTGCTCTGCCTGTGCATCCCTCTCTACTCCATAACTCCTGCAAACACTTATCTTTTTTTTTTTTAATTGAAGTATAGTCAGTTTACAATGTTGTGTTAGTTTCTGGTGTACAGTGTGGTGGTTCAGTTTTATATATATATATACATACACACACATACATACACACATACACACATATATATATTCCTTTTCATATTCTTTTTTATTATAAGCTATTACAGGGAATTGAATACAGCTCCCTATGCTGTAGAGTAGAACCTTGTTGTCTATCTATTTTATGTATAGTAGTTAATATCTGCAAATCCCAAACTCCCAATTTATCCCAACACCCACCTTTTCCCCTCTGGTAACCATAAGCTTGTTCTCTCTGTCTGTGAGTCTATTTCTGTTTTGTAAATAAGTTTGCTTGTGTCTTTTTTTTAGATTCCACATATAATGATATGTGGTATTTTTCTTTCTCTTTCTGGCTTACTTCACTTAGTGTGATGCTCTTCAAGTCCATCCATGTTGCAGCAAATGGCATTTTTTGTGGCTGAGTAGTATTCCATTATGTAAATATACCACAACTTCTTTGTCCAGTCATCTGTCAGTGGACACTTAGGTTGTTTTCATGTCTTGGCTATTGTAAATAGTGCTGCTAGTGAACATTGGAATGCATGTATCTTTTCAAATTAGAGTTTCCTCTGGATATATGCACAGGAGTGGGATTGCTGCATCATATATTAAGTCTATTTTTAGTTTCTTAAGGACTCTCAATACTGTTTTCCATAATGGCTGCACCAAACTACATTTCCACTTAAAGTGCGTAGGAGGGTTCCCTTTTCTCCCTACCCTCTCCAGCATTTATTGTTTGAGGACTTTTTAATGATGACCATTCTGACTAATGATGCAATCAAAATGAGTGATACTTCATTGTAGTTTTGATTTGTAGTTATCTGATAATTAGCAGTATTGAGCATTTTGGCCACTTGTATGTCTTGGAGAGATTTTTGTTTATATATTCTGCCCTGTTTTTGGATTGAGTTGTTTGGTTTTTTTTGTTATTGAGTTATATGAGCTATTGTTTATTCCAGAAATTAAGCTCTTTTCAGTCACATCATGTGCAGATATTTTTCCCAATCTGTATATTGTCTTTACATTTTGTTTATAACTTTCTTTGCTCTGAAAAAGCTTATAAGTTTAATTGGGCCCCATTTGTTTATTTTTTATTTTATTTCTATTTCCTGGGTAGACTACCATAGGAGAACATTGCTAAGATTTATGTCAGAGAATGTTTTGCCTGTGTTTTCTTCTAGTTCTATAATGTCTTGTATTATGTTTGTCTTTAAGCTATTTTGAGTTTATTTTTTGTGTATGGTGTGAGGGAGTATTCTGACTTCATTGATTTACATGTGCCTATTCGGTTTTCCCAACACCACTTGCTGAAGAGGCTGTCTTTTCTCCATTACATATTCTTGCCTCCTTTGTTGATGATTAATTGACCACTGATATTTTTATTTCCTTTGAAGTAGCAACATACTGTCCAGTAATTTTTGTTCTTAGTGGCCCCTAGACCACTGTATGCTGAGACACTCTGGGAGAGCTGAGAGAAGACCTAGTCCCTGAAGCAGTTCCCTCCTACCCCTGAAGAGTCAGATCATTGGATGAACAGTCTAGTCTTCTCTTTCTCTCCACAGAAAGAAACTAGGAACTGGGAGTTCCCTCATGATCATGTGGAACTGTGCCAGGGGGAGGGACTATGGTGAGAAGGTGCCACAAATTTTCTTACTGGCTTTGGTACAGTTAGTTTTGTATTCATCTGGGGTACAGGAACCTCTTAACTGGCTTCTAGATTTCTCACAAAGGAAATTGGCCCATATATTGTTATTGAATTATTGTCTTCATGGTAGGAAGATATGCACAGGGCTTCCTATTCCACCAGTTTGCTGATATCTCTACTTTCTTACATAGTCTTTTCACTGTTGTAATTTATTCTTGTGGTAATGCTGGTTATCTTTTATAGCAGTTGTGTTCCCTTTGAAATGTCTTTTCTTTTCCTTATCCTTCCCCAAGTTGTTAGTTCTGGATTATGGATATTATAGTCAATTATGGTGTACATAATAGACCCTTAAACTTGTGCATAAAAAAGTAAATAATAAAAAAATTAATAGTACGTTGGTAGCATAATTAAAACTTAGAAGAAGAGAATTCATCACAAGGAAAATGATCAAAATAGTTCAAAATATAGATTACAAATCAGAATAAATGAAGGAGTGGGTTTTCGGAGCTCAGAGAATATATGAAGAGCAAAAAATGAAATCATTACAAATTTAAAACCACAAACATAGACTAAAACATCACTTAAAAGAACATGATAGAGGAATTTCCTCTGAGAAGATGGAGTAGACCAGCTTTTCCCTATTCCTATCACTAAATACAACTCAAAGCCTTGGATATTGTATATAAAACAAAAATAAAAGGTATGAAAGGGGGAAAGAATCCCCCTTCCTCCTGCAAACCTGTACCCAGGTGATATTAGAGAAGACTGAGTATAGCGCTGGGACTTTTGTCTTCACTTAGCAGAAACAAGCCTTCATCCTCCCTACTTCAGTGTTGGTGGAGATGACACGGGGAGCCTGAATTTCCGTTTCTGCAGAACCGTAACAAGGAGCCCTCCCTTGTGTGTCAGAGGAGGCTAAGCAGGGAACCTGAACTTCCAGCTGTCAATAATGAGGCTCTTCCCTTTATGTAGCAGTGTCACAGAAAGCCAGAACAAACATATTCAAGTAAGATTTAGAGTACTATAACCTAATATTAAAATGTCAGTTTCAATTCAAAACCATTCATCATACCAAACACCAAGAAGTTCCAGACTGGATGAAAAAGACATTTAGTAGATGCAAATATTTAGTAGATATTTAGTAGATGCAAATCTTGAGGTGACAGAATGTGACAGTTCTCTAATAAAGATTTTAAAGCAGCTATGATAACAGTGCTTCAGTGAGCAATTACAAATACACTTGAAACATGAAAAATAGAAAATCTCACCAAAGAAATAGAAGCTATACAGATATAAAGAGGAACCAAATGGAAATTTTGAACTGAAAAATACAGTAACTAAAGTTTTTTTAAGAAGTGGATGAGGTCAACCGCAGAATGAAGGGCATAGTGGAGGGAAAACAGAGGAAAGAAACAGCAAATGAACAAAGAGCAACAGAAATTATACAACTTGAACAACAGAGAGAAAACACTAAAAAATAAAATTAAACACCTTCAGAAACCTGTGGTACTTTAATAAAAGATCAAACATTTATGTCATCAGAGACTTGGATGGAGAAGAGAGGAAGACTGAAAAGGTACTTGTAGAGTTATAGCTGAAAACTTCCCAAATTTAGCAAATGACACAAAGCTGTGAATTTGAGAGGCTGAATAAACACCCAAAATCATAAACACAAGAATTCCACACAGATAAACATCATAGTCAAACTTAAAAAACTAAAACAGAAAGCAAAATCTTAAAAGCAGTGAAAGACAAATTACAATTTTATCTACTGAGGAAAAACTATTTTCTTAACATTTTTTATTGAGTTATAGTCATTTTACAATGTTGTGTCAAATTCCAGTGTAGAGCACAATTTCTCAGTTATACATGAACATACATATATTCATTGTCACTTTTTTTTTTGCTGTAAGCTACCACAAGATCTTGTATGTATTTCCCTGTGCTATACAGTATAATCTTGTTTATCTATTCTGCATATGCCTGGCAGTATCTACAAATTTTGAAATACCAGTCTGTCCCTTCCCACCCCCCGCCCCCTTGGCAACCACAAGTTTGTAAGTTTGCATTCTATGTCTATGAGTCTGTTTCTGTTTTGTATTTATATTCTTTTTTTTTTTAGATTCCACATATGAGCTATCTCATATGGTATTTTTCTTTCTCTTTCTGGCTTAGTTCACTTAGAATGACATTCTCCAGGGACATCCATATTGCTGCAGATGGCATTATGTTGTCATTTTTATGGCTGAATAGTATTCCATTGTATAAATACACCAAGGCTGCCCACTATCACCACTCCTATTCAACACAGTCTTGGAAGTCCTAGCCACAGCAATCAGGCAAAAGAGAGAAATAAAAGGGATCCAAATTGGAAAAGAAGAGGTAGAAGTGTCACTATATGCCGATGACATGATACTATATATAGAAAACCCTAAAAGGTCCACACAAAAACTACTAGAACTAATCGAAGAATCCAGCAAGGTAGCAGGTTACAAGATTAATGATCAAAACTCAGTTGCATTTCTTTACACTAACGATGAATCAACAAAAAAAGAAATTAAAGAAATAATCCTGTTTGAAATAACACCCAAAGTAATAAAATACCTAGGAATAAATCTAACCAAGGAGGTGAAAGACTTATACATGGAAAACTATAAACCATTGATGAAGGAAATTAAAGAAGACTTTAAAAAATGGAAAAATAACCCATGCTCCTGGATTGGAAGAATCAATATTTTTGAAATGGTCACACTGCCCAAGGCAATCTACAGATTTAATGCAATCCCTATCAAATTACCCAGGACATATTTCACAGAACTAGAACAAATCATAATAAAATTTATATGGAACCACAAAAGACCTAGAATTGCCAAAGCATTACTGAAGAAAAAGGAAGAGGCTGGAGGAATAACTCTCCCAGACTCAGGCAGTACTATAGAGGTACAGTCATCAACATCATGGTATTGGTACAAAAACAGACATATAGACCAATGGAACAGAATAGAGAGCCCAGAAATGAACCCACAAACTTTTGGTCAACTAATCTTCGACAAAGGAGGCAAGAATATACAATGGAATAAAGACAGTCTCTTCAGCAAATGGTGTTGGGAAAACTGGACAGCAGGATGTAAACCAATGAGGAAAAACTATTTGAATGATGGTGGATTTCTGTCATGACTAATGAAAGTTAGAAGTGATGCAAAATTTTTCAAGTGCTGAAAGAAAAGAAATTTCAATTCAGAATTTTATATCCAATAAAAATCACATTCAGAAGTGAGGGTGAAAAATTAATATATTCTCAGATGAAAAAAATATAAGGGAATTTTCCATCAGCAGAACTACTCTAAAAGAAGAGTTTTTTAAACAGAAAGGAAATGATAAAAGAAGTCATCTTAGAATATAAGGAAGAAAGAAAACACATGATAAGCAAAATATGGATAAATACAATAGACGTTCCTTTACCTATTGAGTTTTCTAAATCATGTTTGATAGTTGAAGCCAAATATATAATACTGTCATTGTGGTTGTAAATGTATTTGAGGAATATTTACAATAATTATATTAAAAACACTAGTGGGTAAAGGGAGATCAGTTTTCTTTATTTCAGTTGAACTGGTAAAATGATGACACTAGTAAGCTGTGTAAGTAATGTATATATTCTATAATGCATCATGCAACCCCCTAAACAAGATATAAAAAGAAATACACTCACAAACACTGTAAATATATAAAAAGTGGCATCTAAACCATTGTTTAACCTACAGCAAGCTAGGAAAAAGAAAACAGGGAAACAAAATACAGAAGGTACAAGTAGAAAACAAAAATAAATAAATAAAATGCAGACTTGAACCCTAAAATATCAATAATTACATTAAGTGCAAATGACCTAAATATACCAACTAAAAGACTGAGATTGATAGAGCACGTTAAAACATTACTCAACAATATGGTATCTACAAAATACTCAATCCAACAGTATAGGTAGGTTAAAAGTAAAGAGGTGGGAAAAGATATATTATGCAAACATTCAGTAAAAGAAAGCAGGAGTTATTATATTAATATCAGATAAAGTAGTCATTAGAACAAAGAAAATTATCAGAGACAGAAGAGGACATTATATAAGTCAGTCCACCAAGAAAATATAAAAAATCATAAATGTGTATGCACCAGATGCCAGAGCTGTCAATCACAAATATGTGAAACACAAACTGATAGAATTAAAAAGAATAGAAAAACTCACAACTGTAGATGGGAACATCAAATCCCTCTCTCAACAACTGATAGGACAAAAAACAGCAAGGATATGGAAGAACTCAGCAAGATCTTTATTAGCAGAATCAAATTGACATTTATAGAACATGCCACCCCAAAACAGCTGAATTATACATTCCTTTTATGTGTCCATGGAACATAAACCAAAATAGATCGTATCTAGGGCCATAAAACAAGCCTCAACAAATTTTTTAAAAATTTAAATTATATAACATGTGTTCTCTACATGGAATGTAAAATGAAATCAATGGGATCAAACTAAAAACCAATAATAAAAAGAAAGCAGAAAATTTCTAAACGCTTAGAAGCTAATTGACACACATCTAAATAATACAAAGGTCCAAGAGGACTCTCAAGGGAAATTTTTAAAAATTCACTTAACTGAATGAAAGTGAAAGTGCAGAACATATAATTTGTGAGGCACAGCTAAAGCAGTGCCGAGAAGGGAACTTATAGCACTAAACACATACATTAGAGAAGAGGAAAAGTCTCAAATCAATGATCTAAGCTTTCATCTGAAGATGAAAAAAATTAAAAATTAACAAAAAGAAAAGAAAAATAGCATAAAGCAAGCAGAGGAGTAATAGAGATAAGAGCAGAAATCAATGACATTGAAAATAGAAACAATAGAAAAAAAATCAATGAAGTGAAGATCTGATTCTCTGAAAAAAATTAATAAAATTGGCAATCCTCTAGCAAGACTAACAAAGTGAAAAAAAGGACACAAATTAGTAATACAGGTATGAAATAGAGATATCATCACAGACCCTGCAGACATCAGAGATAATTAGGAAATACCACAGACAAACCTATATACATAAATTTGATAATTAAGATAAAATGTACCAATTCCTGAGAAAACTCAAGTTACTAAAACTCACCTAATGTGAAATAGATCATTTAAATAGTCATATAACTATTATGAATACGGAACTTGTAATTTTAAAATTCTCCCAAATAGAAATCCCTAGGCCCAAGTGGTTTCCCTGGAGAATTCCACCAAACGTTAAAGAAGAATTAACAATTCTACACAATCTCTTTGCTGTGGTCTCAATACTTGTGTCTCCCAAACTTCAAATGTTCGCATCCTAATACCCTGCATGATGGTGTTGGGAGGCGGGGCCTTTGGAATGAGATTAGGTTATAGGGTGGAGCCCTCATAAAAGACATCAGTACTCTTGTAAAAGAGATCCCATGGAGCTTCCTAGCCCCTTCCATCCTGTGAGGATACAGGCAGAGGTCTGCAACCAGAAGAGAGTGCTCACCCAGCCGTACTGGAACCCTGATCCCAGACTTCAGCCTCCAGAACTGTGAGAAATAAATTTCTGTTGTTTATCAGCCACCCAGTCTGTGGAGTTTTGTTACAGCAGCCCAAATGGACTAGGACAGCCCTACAGAAAATAGAAGATGAGGATATATGTGCTACTTCATTTCATGAAGCTAGTGTTACCCTCATATCAAGACAACAATAAAAGACAATTACAGACCAATATCCCTCATGACTATAGATATTAAAATGTTTAACAGGATATTAGCAAACTGGATTCAGCAGCATATGAGAAGACTTATGCACCTCAAACAAGAGTGTTTGGACCTCAAACAAGAGTGTTTTATTCCAGGCATACAAAGTTGGTTCCATATTTGAAAATCATTCAGTATCATCCTCTATATTAACAGATTAAAGAATATCACAAGATCATATCAATTGATGGAGGAAAAGCATTCAACATCCATTCATGATAAAAATTGAAAAAAACAGGACTAGAGAGGAACTTATTCAACTTGATAAAGCACATTTACAGAAACCCTACAGCTAACTTTATGCTTGACAGTGAAAGATTGAATGCTTTTCCCGTAAGATTACAAACTAGACAAGGATGTCTGCTCTTACCATTCTTATTCAACAAAACATATTCAGGACATATATGTTAAAAACTACAAAATTCTTAGAAATCAAAGATCTAAATAAATAAGAAGACATACGGTGTTCATGAATTGTAAGACTCAACACAGTAAAGATGTAAATTCTCCCCAAACTGACATACAGGTTTAATGCACTTAATATGTCTAAAAGTAGGAGACTGGTGAGCTGCTCAGGCATAAACTCTGAGGAAACAATATTTGGTTGAGATCATTGTAGTTTTGAGTATGAAGCACAGCTTTGCGAGACCAGAACTTTTAATCCTAGTGTAGTAAAGATTCAATAAAGTCCTGTTTTATTATACATTGGCTAAAGGCTTCGGGGCTACTCTACAAATCACATGGCACTAATAATCAAGATGGCATGTTAGCGAGAAATCTGATCTGCAGTCTTATTTTGCTTGGCTTGAAGTGCTGCTGTTGTTGTTAATGAGCGTTAGAGATTCTTCCACGGTGACCCATACTCCTATTCACCACTGTTCCCATAGCCTTTATTGCCTGACGCTTGGCCCCTGCCTCACTCACTTACATAACCTGCCTGTTTTCCTGTAGATACTAGCATTCGTGACTGTTGACTTACAATATTGTTGCAACGAAAACAAATCAATTCCAAGTTCAAATAAATGACCTTACAAACAAACTTTTACCACCATAAGTCAATTAGACAGAGATTTTCAAGACATGCCAATAAAATACACAGGAAACTCGATGTTGAGGTCCAGGAGTGATGGTTTCAAGATTTAGTACTGGCTAGGTAGGGCTCCTCCTTCCCAGGCGACTTAAAAGCCAAAATCGGTTTAATAAGTTTTCTTAAAGAAGCTGAACAAGTATTCTAAGAAAAAATACTGGGTTGTAAAAAGGAATTTTTTCCATGTAAAATTTGATCATTTGTCCCCATTCTGCAACACTGTATGCCACACCAGTGACCAGAAAACTCATGTTCATTAGGATCAGTTGTTTTTCAAACTCCATAAACTAACAACATTCCTTCTATGGTTACATTCATTGCTCTAGAGTCTGGTTGATGCCTAGTGGCTGATGTTATACATTGTTTACATTTATTCAAATGAAAGATGACATTGATTCTTCAATTCCATTTGGGAGAACATCCCATATTCTAATAGATGTTTGGGAGGCAAAATGGCCATATTAGTGGCATATTTAGAAGCCATCTCTGAAACCATGATATTTGCATTGGTACGTATCTTCAGTTTCAGCCCATGAGTTTTGTTTCATTTCAGATACTGTATGTGACATTACTTTGTCCACAGTGTTTGTTTCGGCAGGGCAAAGTGGGATTGTGGGAAAAGCAAGATCTTTGCAGTCACATCCATGCTCATAACAACTATTTATCGCTTTGAGATCTTGGGCAAGTTAATATATCATCATGGATTCTTAATTTTCTCAACTATAAAAAGGAGTATACTAGTGCTGTCTTCAGTAGGCTATTGTAGAAATTAAATAGATAATACACCTAAAAGTGCTTAACATAGACAGGTGTGCAGTGTAGTTATTCTACCTTCAGAGTGAGTCATTTTCTGACTTTATCCCCAAATTAGGAAGTGGGAAGGATTCTGGTGAGAGACTTACTGGTGTTTCCTCAGCATTAATTAAGGAACAAATGTTTAAATATAAACCTCTCATACAGGTAATTATCTCCTATAATATTTATAGTATAGTTGAGTATTATATTGTATACCATAAATTATGGCTTAAAATGGCTTTGTCTGCATTCCAAATTACCATTTATATTCCTATAGGAAAATGCATTCCAGATTTTAAATAATCAACTCAGAAAAAGAAATTTTGTATCATGGCCTATGCGTAAATCAAGACTGCAAAGTGCTTAAATTTCACCTGCTTATATTCTACTGAAGATTTTAAATTTCTTCAGAATAAGATCCTATCAGTGACTAGTAAGGTGTTTTGTTCCTAGTCGGTGCCCAGTAAATATTTTTTGGTTCACTTTGATCTTTGCTATTAAGAGTGGAAGGAAATCAACTGTGGCAAGCAGATTGAGTAAAAAAATGGCCCCAGTCTGTCTCCCTGTCTCTGCACATCTAATGACACGACTTTGCAGCTCCTTCTTCAAGAACTGGGTTCCATATCCTTACCCATGGAATCTGGGCTGGCCTCATGATTTGCTTTGCCTGATAGAATGTGGCTAAAGTGACAGTGTACCAGTTGTGAGTCTCAACCTTAAAAGGCCCTTCCTGCTTCCATACTTTCTTGGAACTCTGCCACCACCATTTCAATAAGCTAGGGCTAGCCTGCTGGGGAGTGAGAGACCACATAGGGAAAGTCCAGTTGTCCCAGCTAATGTCATCCCAGACCAATTCACAGCCAACTGACCTTCAAATATGTGAAAAAAATCCGGTCTAGAGCTGCCCACTTAACATCTAGTTGATCACAGATCCATGCGTGAGCCCAGCCAAGACCAGAATAACTGCTCAGCTGACCCTTAGATGCATGAGATTCATGCTTGTTTGAAGCTGCTGACTGGTGTTTGGTTGTAGCACAGCAGTCAATAGCTGATATATCAACTAGGTGAAGCTCTGAGCAGTGTATAGGGGCTAGTTCGGGAGTACTGTGGTATATTTTCAACAGTGATCTCAAAAATGAGTTTAGCATTTCAGAGAGAAAGAAAATTTTGAAAAATCACTAGATCATTCAGTTTTATAAAAGCAAACTATAACAGAACTGTAGGCATTAGTTTGGGGGACAAAAATGGCTATAATAAGTAAGTAAGTAAGTAAGTAAGTAAGTAAGTAAGTAAGTAAATAAATAATAAATAAATAAATAAATGCACGTGCACATGCATGTATTTTTTTTCCCCCAAAATACCTACCAAAACTTGGTGACCTCTAAAAATGCCAATTACCTATTGGAAGTTAGAAGGCCAGGAAAGGCATGTGCCATGTATCTAAATCTCAGACATTCAAATAAAGTGCTGCCTGCTTTGTTGGCAATAAAAATTCAAGGGGTTATTCTGGGGGAAAGTGTCTTTTAAAAAAGTAAAAAGGACTGCCCAAGAGAAGCAATAGGGAGCCCAGGAAACATGGGAAGTCAGATGCAAACTCAGAAGTAAATAGACCCCCTCCAAAAAAAATAAAGAGCTTTCTGTGAGCAAGAGCAAAGCTCATAGTATGCAGTTCTTTAAATAAATTAGAGGAAGGACGATGGCCAAAAACAGTGAGACAGATACAGTGCAAAAGGTCCATCAAAAAAATGAGAAAGGAGATAACAGAGGCTCGATTAATTCTTGGCTGCAGTCATTCCTGAGGAGGGCCTTGGGGAGTTTTCCACTCTGAAATTGTCTTTTGACAGAACCAGGTCAGAGGTAAGAGAACAAATAATGCTAAAAGCACAAGGTGTGCTTAAACGAATTGGCAAACTGAAGGTAGAGCATTTGTACGTTGGCAGCCTGGCACCCAACCTGGTATGTTGAAGTACTGAAGGATAAGAAGAGACTCTGCTGTAATAGAAGACTCTCCTCAAAGGGCAGTTGATTTTATGTCTGGACGTTGGCAGAAACTATACAAAAGAGAGGGATTGTATGATAGTTATGCAAAATACAGTCAAATTACAGACTGAGACTTTTGTTCAAGCTGCTATATAGAAGGTTGATATATATAGACGGTGCTGTTTCTTTTTCCCAGATTTCTTAAGAGGGGAGTCAAGTTTTATGCTCTGAATTCTGAGCTTTCTGGCCCAAGCAGTTATTAACAGCTTTTGCAAGTCAGAAATAAAAATAAAAGTTGAACTCAAACCATGATCCCTACCCAAACTTCTCTTTGGAAAAGGTCTAGGATTGTTGGGTGTGGGTGGAACTGAGGTTCCTAGGAGGAAGGAGATGAAAGCCAATGGTAGAAGAGAGGGAAAACAAAATGTGGTCTGCCTGAGATGGGTGAAAATTCCCCAAGACTGAGAGAAGCACGAGGGCCTGGTTGGTTTCCACTAACAGCAGAACAGGACCTGGAGTGGGGAGAGGAAAAGGGAAACAGCTGCAGGGTACAGAGGCAGGTTAGCTGCTGAACCGTGAGGTGCTGAGAACAGTAATGAAGATTTCATTAGCTCCGGGGCTGGTAAACAGGACCACTGGGGCAAAAAACTCTGAGGCGACAGAGTGTCACGCCTGAGTGATGGTGCGGGCAGGCTTGGCAGAAACATCCGCTAATCGGAGGAGGAATAGCACTAATGGCAATTTCCATGGACTGAGTTTGGCTCATGTCTCTGTCCAATAACCATTAAGATCAAACGCCTCAACTGTCTTGAGTGGGATTCAGAATTTAGATATGTGACATTTGTTGTGTGTGAGTATTCCCAGAGAATGCTTACCCTACTCCTACAACTTATCAAAGTGAAATCAGGGGGGAATATCTTTAAAAATAGAAATCATCACTGATTAATCCCTTTGAATTATTTGACTGGGAAAATAGGCCTGAGAAAAATCAGCTAATTTAATTTATTTGGCTGTTTAAAAGACCTTTGCCAAAATTCTATGACAAGAGCTATTTAAGATTTTTTTCTCCCTATTTTGAATTGTGAAACATTTCATATAGTCTGAAAAGACCAGAACTTGAGATAACAGACACCAAAACACTGACCACCCAGATTTAACAGATGTTAAACATTTTATTGAATTTGCTTCAGATTCTATTTTTAAGAATAAAATAAAATATTGTACATGGAGTTAAAGTCTAAACCCCATCTTTCTCCTCTCTTGTTCCCTTGGAGTACCCACTATTCTGAAGCTGTATATAACACTATTTTATTTGATTATGTATACATGAATTCACAAACTTACATAGCTTTATTTTTTGTGTTATAAATTTTTACCTGACTGGTATTGTTACAGATTTTGATATGGCACTTAGGATTTTTAATTTCTTCCATATCTCTGTATCTCTATTCTTACTTTATTCCCAGTCGTGTTTATTTGGTTTTTTCTTTCTATTTTTTTCTTCATTTAAAAATTATAAGTCTGCTTGTTTTTTGTATATTTCACAGATCTTTTAAAGTAGTCAGCATCTTGTTTACTCAACAAGTGTACTAGTTTTGTATTTGTCTTTTTTTCTTAACTAATGTATTTGTTCTTTTCCCTCGTTAGTTTTTGCTTTTTATATTTCTCTTTTTTCCATTTACTTGTATTATTTCGTCTTACTTTTCTGGACTATGTGTGATATTCTGTTATCCCTAATTGTATAAGCCCTTTTTAAACAAACAAGTGAGCAACCACACATATATAATATAAATGATATATAATAAATATATACATTAGATTAATTAGTCAAAACTATTTTTATACAATTATCAACTATCAAACGACCACATCTTGTGACTATGCTTTTTTTCAAATGAAATACTTAGCACGGGGTTTCTCAACAGTAGCAATATCGACATTTTGAGGTATATAATACTTTGTTGTGAGAAGCTGTTAATGTTGTTAAATGCTTTGCAGCAAGCATCCTTGGCTCCTACCTACCTGATGCTAGTAGTACTCCCCGCGCCAGTTGTGACAACCAAAAATGTCTCCAGACATATCCCCTTGGGGACAAAGCTGCCCCAGTTGAAATCAACCAGTCTAGTAAATTGCATGCTGTCCATCATGCTATTTGCAGTTTCCAAAATCTTGGAGGTGATTATCTTCTTTAGGTCAGACTAAATTAATTCTTCGAATTTAAAAGTGAGGCCACTATTGAAATCCTCCAGGAATGCCAAAGACTAGTCAAAAGTGGTTTTTCTGTTGGCCTTTTATCCTTTGCTCAAAACAACGTGATACATTACAACATTCAGATTTTACTATATGGATTTTAATTCGCAGTTTAGGAGATGAATTATTTTTCAAATGTCTGAGCACATCAAGACATGCTCCATTTCGAGAGGTAGTAACAGAAATTTTCCAATAGACAGGTTTCTGCTGTATATAGGGGAAGGTGATCTGGACCTGTGTATACTCTCTGTGTCCTAAGGTAATTTGCCATGATGTTATCATTTCATACCTTCATTACTTCCTTTGAGGTATTTTAATACATAGATTCCATGGCTTTTGATAGCATCTTTATGGCAGACTGGCAAAACTGTGGGACAAAGAGTTCCTCTAATTTTGTCACCCCTGAATTTCTTCCACCCAAGAAATTGTTTTCTTTTACTATTAAAACATATTTCTAGATACGTACCATTTTTTTTCCAGAAATACTTGCTATTAATTGGAACTTAGCTCTTAATCATTCACGTGTTACTTTATTTGGCACTATTTCTGCTCATTTTCTTTTTTCTCTGTATTCTTTGAAAACTGGAAACCTTATTCCTCTTTATTACCTGACTTTCTGGGTTGTTCATTCTATTCTTTACTCCTCCCATGTTTAAGCAATGTTAATGATGCTCTGCTACGTTAATTTATTTTAAATATTTTAATGATTTTTAGTTATATCAGTAGTATATCAACTTATTTTTAGTTTAAAAGTATTTGGAGATTTTTCAGGAATCTTTCTGATTTGACTTCTAATTTAATTCCATTGTGTTTAGTAAGCAGTTTTGTATTACTCAAATCATTTCAAGTTTATTGATAGTTATTCTGTGGCACAAAAATATGGTTTATATTCGTAAATATTTTTTATATACTTTAAAGAAATGAGTATTCTGCTCTTGTTGGGTGAAGTGTTCCATAAATGTCAAGGATCAGGTTGGCTGATAGTATTGTTCAAACTTCGGTTTCCTTACTCAGTTTCTGTCTACTTGCTCTCTCAGTTGTAGACAGAGGGATATTGAAATTTTGACTATAGTTGTAGATTTTTTCTAGTTGTAGATATGTCTGTTTCTCCATGCAGTTCTATTACTTTTGGCTTCATGTATTTTAAAGCTATATTATTAGGTAAGTAAAGTTTTAGGATTATTATGTACTCATGATGAAGTTTGCCCTTTATCATTATGAAATTATCTTCTTTATTCCTGGTAATATTTTTTGTTCTGAAGTCTGCTTTGTCTGATATTAACACAGAGACTCCAGTTTTGATTTGTTAGCATGGCATGTATTTTTCCATCCTTCTTACTTGTAAACTATTTTTGTCTTTATTTTAAAGTGCATTTATTTTAGGCAGGATACAATTGAGTCTTGCCTTTTCTGTCCAACCTGATAACTTCTGCCTTTTAATTGAGGTATTTACACCATTTACATTTAATGTGATGATTAATATATTTATAGTTAAGTTTATCATCTTGTTATTTGTTTTCTATTTGTCCCATTTGTTCTGTGTTCCAATTTTGCACCTTAAAAATTTCATTTATATTTTTTACAATTCTTTTATATCTCCTTTGTAGCTTACTAGCTGTAACTCTTTGTCATTTTAGTGGTTTGTAATATACATCTTTAGTTTATTACAATATCTTTCAAGTGATATTGTACCACTTTCCATGTTGTATAAGAGATTTACATTAGTAGTATTTATTTTTCCTCTCCTGAGTTTTCTGTATTGGTGCCATATATTTACTTTTATATATTATTATGTATTACATATTATAAACTCCTCACTAAATTATTTTTGTTAACGATTAATTATTAATAATAATTGTCAATTATCTTTTAAAGAGATTTAAATAACAAGAAAAAAAAGTACAGATTTACCCATGTAGTTAACATTTTCAGGAATCTTAATTCATTTATTTAGACCCAAATTGCAGTCTGGTGCCATTTTCTTTTTGCCTAAAAGACTTTCTTAAAAAAATTTTTATAGTGTGAGTCTTCAGGTGATCAACTCAGAAAAAAATCTATATCACTTTTATTTTTGAGAGATCTTTTTGCTAAATATGGAATTCTAGGTTGACATTTTTTAATTGCTCAAGTGATGTTACTCTGCTGTCATGTCATTTACATTGTTTCCGGAAAAAAAAAAAAACCCTCATATGATTCTTGTCTTGGTTTCCTGTATATCTTTGATATAGTTTATGTTTCTTGTGCTTGGGATTTATGGATCTTCTTGGATCCATGAATTTATCATTTTTATCATATTTGGAAAACTTTGGCTATTATTCATTCAAATATCTTTTTTCTGTCACTAACCTTCCCCTCTTCAGGGATACCAATACCGTATATATTAAACCGCATAAAGTTTTCCCACAGCTTACAGACGTACCATGCTGTTTTTTTTCCCCTCTGTGATCCTTTTTTGGTAGTTTCTGTTGTATGTCTCCAAGTCCCTTGATCTTTTTCACTATATTTTAAAAATCACAAATTGTGGAATTCATCTCTAAAATTTTTCTTTGGGTCCTTTTTCATATTTTCACATTTCTACTTAAGGTTTGAAATACATTGAATATAGTTATAATTACTATTTTAATTTCTTTGTTAATTACAACATCTGTGTCAGTTCTGTGTTGGATTTGATTGCTCTTTTTTCTTATTGTGGATTGTACTTTCCTGCTTTTTGAAAGTCCGGTAATATTTGATTAAACACTAGATCTTGTGAATTTGACAACATTGAGGGAAAGTTTTGTATTCTTTTAAGTATTCTTCAGTTTTCTTCTGGGGTATATTTAAGTTCTTTGAAAACAGTTTTACCCTTTTGAGTCTTGCCTTTACAATCTATTAGGAGGTGTCAAAGTAGTGCTCGCTCTAGGGTGAATTATTCCCTACTACTGAGGCGAGACCCGTATGTGTACTTTAACCAAATGCCCCGGGAATCTTGACATGTTCCACTGTGGGATGTGAGAACAGGCACTATTTCAGTCTTATATGAGAACTAAGCACTGTCAGTCTTTCGGGTACATCTTTCTCTCAACTCTGCCCGTTTTCTTACATACGTGCACTTACCCGTGCTCAGCTGAGTACTTGAGGAGAACTCTCTTTAAGTGGCTAGAGCTCTGTCTCTTTGCATCTGTTTCCAGTACTCTGTCCCGTAAACTCCACAATGTCTCCCTGGACTCTCAGCAACATCTCCTCCACTCAGGGAGTCCACCAGCCTATCCCTGACTTCTTCCACTGTGGCCTGGAAGCCCTCCAATGCAGGGCTAGGGGACAAGGGTAGTGCTTGTCTCTTTTGCTTCCTGTCTCTCAGGGATCAATATCATTCATTGCATGATGTCCAGTATCTTGAAACCACTGTTTCATAAATTTTGTCCATTTTGTTTGTTTCAGAATGGAATGTAAGTCCATTTTTTGAAATTCCATTTTGGACAGGAGTAGAAGTCCCTGTCAACTTGGGGTTTTTTTGTTTTGTTTGTTTGTTTGTTTGTTTTAACATTTTTTATTGATTTATAATCATTTTACAATGTTGTGTCAAATTCCAGTGTTCAGCACAATTTTTCAGTTATTCATGGACATATACACACTCATTGTCACATTTTTTTCTCTGTGAGTTATCATAACATTTTGTGTATATTTCCCTGTGCTATACAGTGTGGTCTATTCTACAATTTTGAAATCCCAGTCTATCCCTTCCCACCCTCCACCCCCCTGGTAACCACAAGTCTGTATTCTCTGTCTGTGAGTCTATTTCTGTCCTTTATTTGTTTTTAATTTTATTATTACATTCATAGTATATAAGGTAAAATTAGAAAGAATTCCTTTTCATTCTCTCATTCTCATTTCAGCTGTCCTCACAATATTTCCTGTCAGGAATTCAGAATGTGTCCTTCTACTTCCCTTTTTATTTGTATACATATACAGACATTTTAAATTAAGGTTTTATGTTCTAAGTGAGATTATTGCAACTTTATGTTTTTACTTTATGTTTTTACTGAACAATATATGCTAGGAAGCTTTCTGTGGTAATATTTATTTCAAAAACTATCCCCCCAAATAGCCAACTATTGTATATTTTAGACATACTTTATGTATTTTATAACTTCATCTATTGATGGAGTAATTGATTATAATATTTTGCTATTAGAAACCAAACTATAATGCATGCATAAAGAAAGAGACAAAGACCTGGAGATACAGACGAATGACAGACTTATAAAATACTTATGATGTTTTATTTCTCTTTTTTACTACCAGATGATGTATTCATACTAATTTGTATTAATATTGCTTACTCACCTTCTAAAAAGTTTTTAAACATTTACACCCAAATCAACAATGTATCGAAGTGTTCATTTCCTTGCATTCTCATCACTGATTGTTTTTCAACCTTTATTATTTTTGCCAATATAAAAGATAAAAGTAATATTAATAGTTGTTTTCATTTTTCTTTTCCTGGTTACCAGTAAAGTTGAAAGTCTATTTGAATTTCTTTATTCTCAACTTGTCTGTTTTTATCCTCTGCCCATTTTGCATTGCATTGCATTATTTTTTTTCCTTAGTAATTTGTTGGAGAGATTATAAAGCCTTGATATTACTCATTTTTCTATTAAATGTCCCAACAGTTTCTTTCAGTTAGTTAATGCAATCTTTTCTTTCATTTGGAAGATCATAATTTTATTGATGTTAAACCTGTCAATATTTATAATTCCACGATTTGGAATGTTCCCTTGGAAGGCCTTCAGAACTTTAACTTTGCAAAAATAGTTACTTGCATTTTCTCCTAATAGTTCTATAACTTTCTTTTCTTTTATCTGTTTAATCTATCAAGAGCTATTTTTGTATATGTTTTACTGTAGGGAGGCCAAATTTTTTTCCTAAACAAGTAGACAATATTTACAATAATATTGCTGGAATAGTTGGTCATTTTCCACTTAATTAAGAAAAAAACCTTTAATATAAGTTAAAATTTGATACATACATTATTCTTTTCCTGGGTTATTTATTCTGTTCTTTAAATGTAATTATTGATTCCTGAGATGATACTATACAATGTATATATTGATATCTGGATATCTCTTGTCAGAGTCATTTTGTTTTCAGAAAATCCATGGATATTTTTATGTTCATGCCTTCCACCTGAACATTATTCTAAGCTTTCAGTTCCACAATAAATCAAGGTAAACATTTTTGAAGGTATACTGTATTCATAGAAGACTATACAAAGAATTGATATGTTTATAATATTGAATAATGACATGCAAAACATCTGAATTTATCCCCATTTTTTGTGTGTGTGGGATAGGTAATTAGATTTACCTATTATTTATTTATTTTTTCATAGACATACTGGGGATTGAAGCCAGGAGTTATGCATGCTAGGGATGTACGCTACCACTCAATCTATACCCTCCCCCTTTAAAAAAATCTGAATTTAAAATGGAGATGTAGTCCATTTATTTAGTCTATTTATTGAGAGCTTTCTCTATAGTCTTAAAAACTCTCTCTAGGTATCTGTATCTATTTATCTGTCTTTCTGTCTACCTATATACCTACACACCCCTATATATATATATATATCTTTCATATATACCTATATTTACAAAGATCAGAGATCTATATCTATCTATAGATATAAGAAATGTGAGGATCAATCAGTCAACCTCTGTTTATAGAGAGATCTCTGCTTCTAGAGATAGGTGTTTCTGTCAATATCTGTTGATGGATAGATAGATAGATCCTGCACAATTATTTCTTAGTCATCTGCAATAAATTATTACTTGTGGCTATTATAAATAATGTCCCTCTTGTGGCTATTATAAATAATGTTCCTTGGCCCCCCAAACTTCTGCATCCAGGAAGCAGGCTGAGAAAACAGCAATCTCAAAAGAGAAACTACCAGAATCCCTCCACATGTGCCCAAGGCTGATAATGTAAAAAGAAAAACATCACTGAGGGGACTTAAGAGTGAAGGACTTGGGAACTATTTTAGGGAATGGAATCAAGTGCTAATAACAAAGCCTTCCATACGTCCAGAGTACAGTACCCTTGCAATAATAGCCTAGTGGAATTTCAGAATTACTTTGGATCAGGGACTACAGAGTCTCTTCCTCTCCTTTCTAAATCAGAATTTTTATTTGGATGACCTGATCCTTTCTGCAGTTTTATGTCAGGAGTATGAAGGACAGAAAAATTACCATTTTACTTCATAGATTTCCAGACCAAGAGGAGAGACGTGTAGAATTTTAGCCCAGTCTAGTGATTGGGTAGGTCTTGGGAAGGGACACGTATAAATTGTTGGTAGAAAGAAAAGTCAGCCATATATTTGTGACTGGCAGAGTTGATTGTGATAGTTGTTAGGAAAATTTTTAACAAATAACTGTTCCTCTCACTTTGAGCACAAAGCAGAATTGTTCGCTCCTAACTTGATCTCAGGCCCGGCTCTGTGACTTGCTTTAGAAAGGCCTGTGTGAGTAGAAGTGATTCATGTCACTTCTGGGTAAAAGATGTAAGTGGCAGTGTTTAGTTTTCCATGCTCCCTTTTCATGATTTCGCAACCAAGGAAGCATAAGGATAAGAGGAAGTTCTGTCAGCCTGGGTCCCTCAAGACACAAAGATAAGCAGAGCCTTCAAGTTGACCTGGCGTAGACACACAGTGTGAGCAGGAACTGCACTTGTTTGTTGTAAGCCACTAATATTTGCTAATTGTCCTTTACCTCACTGTAGTCTACCTTATGTTGACTGATATTTTTTCCTGTATCCTGATCTTTGAAGTCAACAATTTTCAGAAATAGCCTCATCTTCTGTGCCTTCAGACATCCTTTTTTCTATCTGTGGTTCAAATTTCCCATGTCCTATAGTTTTCAGTTTTGCTTTTTCTTCTTCTTTAATAGCATAAAAGTCTTCCTAGATCTGATCTTTGCATACTGACACTGTGTGTAGATTGCCCTTGGTACCTGCCATTTTTCACACCTACGTGAATGAAATCAGTCTCTCATCTTGGGATCAAGAAATGTGTTCACTGTCTCTATTAAGTAGGCATCTACTTGGTGAACGTATCTTTCTGTCCTGAAGTGGAAGTTTATTTCTACTGTTCTCACTATAACAGGGAAACATTTACGCTTTTTAAATCTAAAATCCATCTGTAGGTCTTTTATTGACCAAAATCGAACAACCCACTGCACGTGAAATACTGCTCCCATGTATTTTGCTGCTCTCCAGCCCACCTACATGATTTGTAGGTCAATTTCCTCACTTACACAATAAAGCAACACTGACCTTGCAGGTTGTGAAGATTGAATAAAATGGCAAAGGTCCACATTGTGTATGGCATAATGTCCGTTTCACTGGTTCAATTCATTGTTATTATTTATTTGTCAAAATCTGTTATACTCACGATTTCTATAATCCTGTTTATTTTTCCTGTTTACTATTGGCAAAGTTACATTATTAAACTTTCTTGGACTTTCTTCCTTTTTGCTGCGAGGGTGATCCAGATGTTTCTGGTAGTAAAATCATTAAAGAGAAAAATCCTATGGTTCAGTCATTTTCAGTCAGTCCTCCTGTTGCCTTAGTAACTATGAGAATAAAATAACTTTAAAGATATTATTCCAGAAAAATGTCCGCACCACATGGACCTGCTAGATTTTCACATCAAGCTTTTGGGGTCCAGAATGAGTAAAGCAGGTAGCTGCCTCCATTGAGAATTGAGCCTTAACAAGGTTTATTCCTGTCTGGGTTTGTTACACATTGCACAAGGATGTCCAAGGAAATGTCAGATGAGATATTTTCGTTTTCATTGGGATAAAATTAGACTGGGTCTGATGAGCCAGGGGAGTGCGACTGAGGCCCTGGGCACAAGCTTCCTAATGTGGTTGTGCCCACAGACTTACCCACAGAGTGCTTCTCCTGGGATTCTGAAACCAGCTGCCAAATTTGCCACTCAGTTCCTATGCTGTGTTTCATGTGACTTTCTGCTTATCCTGGCTTTACTTCCAGTTCTTTTGCACTCAACTGATTATCTTGGCACCCCTCCCCCAACTTCCCCAATAATCTGATTCCCTAGCTCCCACTTAGAGCCCCTCTATTGGAATAAAACCTTAATTTGACACGATCCTGAACTTGGTCATTGGTTTCCTCCCAGAGAGAAAGACCATTTCCCAGGCAGAAGCAGCCAGAATCTTAACCCAGCTAACTCCTCTCTGCTGGATAATATTAATTGCTGGAGACTCACTCTCTTTTCTCTCTTTCTCTGTCTCTCTCTCCTTCCCTCCCTTCCTCTCTTCCGCTCCTTCAGCCTTACTCTACCCAGTCTCATTTCTCTTCACATTAGTCCTTTGAAATCCATTAACTTGGTACAGTCTTTACAATTTGACCTACTATTATTCTCTTAAAATTCAGGCCTAAGCTTGGATAATATCATTTCCTTAAGACTTTTCTTGGTTAAGTTTTTTAAAATATCTTTTAGTTCTTCTTTTATCATTCTCTTTTCCTAGCCATTCTCATGTACTTCACACACTTCCCCAGGCCAGTTTTGACACAGAAAGCACCACCACTGATGTTTTAGATCAGGGTTTCTCAACCTTGGCAGTATTGACATTTGGGTTTGGGTAACTCTTTGTTGTAGGAGACTGTCCTATTCATTGCAGGATATTTAGCAGCATTCTTGTCCTTTATCAACTAGATGTCAGTGACAACCCCCGCACCACAGTTTCCAGTCTTGACAATCAAAAATGTCTCCAGATATTGCCAGATATCCTTGGGGTTGAGGAGAGGACTGTTCCTTTCAGTTGAAAACCACTGTAGTTGATGAACTCCATTTGATACACCTAGAGAACATGTTCTGGGTGGCTCTGGACTGTCTACAATAGGCTTTTCAAATCCCTTATTGGCTTTTCTAATTTTTCTGAGAACCACATGAAGCTTCCAGTCACCATGTTAGATACAGCATTTCTCTGCATATGCCTTCAAATGGACAGTTTGAGATTTAATTAGTTACACCTCTCTGTAAGGACTAACTCCCCAAATTAAAATCTAGTCTTTAGCTATCATAGGCTTAACAGTATATCCCGTCCTACTTCTCTTCTTCAAAGCTCTCTGCTGCATTTCTAATTAGAGGGTTCTATCTGAGTGTAGGAAAGTGGTTGCAGTCATAAAATAAATTCTACCACATAATTTATTCATAATGAAAAATAGATGCTTGTCTGTTTTTAAAGCGACTTCTTAGATGAATTAATTGTGAGTACCTGTCAAAGTTTTGTTTCAAACTTGCCTACAAAGGAGGAGGCTTAGAGTACTCTTTGGGTGGTCTCTTACAGGAAACTAAAGACAGACTGAAAATATTGTTAGCCAGGTATAAAAAAAAGTGTCTAATTAAAAGTCATTTGGCTCATTAAAGATTGATGGTTAACTTGGGTGAGTAAAATCTAACTTTCCAGAAAAAGCTTAAAGTCATCAAAATCTATCAGAAAAGCTCGATGCTTTCCAGAAGCGTCTATTCATAATATAAAACAAAGTTCTGCTTCTCACATTATTTTCTAATGTTTCAAATAGTTTTTTTTTTCTTACGCTGATCAAGTTTTGAGAAATGAGTATATGCAGGAAGTTGAGGAGAAGAGGGAATGAAATATTAATACATAGGATTGTTGTTCGTGTGCTGGGAGCATGCCTCTAGAAGATGGAATTCCTAAACTTCCTTTCTCATCTACAACTGACCTCTTGCCCTCCTGGAGGATCTTCTTCTTTACACATCTGCACGTGACTTTCTACTCACCTTTTTGGACATCTCCATCTACAGAATTTATTTTTGCTCCAGGATTTGCCCACCCCCCTTCATCAAAATGCTTTTTAAGCCTGAGTAGTTGATAACAGGCGCCAGGTCCTAGAGCAGGACAATCCATATGGGGCTTTGCTATATACAGTGCACTTCCGTGTGAGGCCTTCCCACTGGTGTGGAAGTAGAAAGCCCACTGAGCCTGCTGAGTGTGGACCTTTTGTTTCAGATACGCACAAATACATGCACACACACACACACTGCTTGAAGAACAGATATCGATTCATAGAGACTACAACATTTCTTTTTAACTGCCTTATTTTCTGCTGCATAACTACCATTCTGCATTACAATGTCTTTTCATTTCTATCTTCTTTCATTTAAATCTTACTCTCTTCGACCTACTATAAATAAGAACATATTACTGAGTCATATACTCCTCTCATAACTAACCAAAGATTTCTAAAACTGGGATGTTATCATTTCCGTGGTTTAGTTGAGTTCTAAGGCAAACCAGTGAATGTGATACATGGCTGAAAATGAAGGCCCAATTTTAAGCGCTGCCTGAACATCTGAGAGAAATCAGGAGGGTCTCAAATAGCCTACCTGCAGTTTCCCCTCCCCAGTTTGCTCCCGTAGCTGACGTCCCCTAGACAAGCAACTTTCTTTATCAAAAGCACTAGGAGCAATTCCTGCTTATCCCTGAGAAGTGAATTTTATTTCCTTGCCAGCCCATAGGTTTATTCAAACAACTCAGCCACACGATCCTGTGGGAACCAGGGGGCACCGCAGTCTCTACAAAGCCTTCCCTCTAATATCCCTCCTTATGCATTCTACCCTGAGGTACAAACCCTGTGTGGTCCTGCATGGCGCACTATATGTGGGTACATGTAACTAATGAATCGCTATTAATCTCATATATTCGGTGTCCGGCGTTATGTGTTTAGCCCTTCCCACAATCTTAGAGTGGGAATCCATCCCTCACCAATGGGTGAATAGGGGGCCATTGAAACAATAATGATCCATAATTGGGGATTAATACAGTAGAATAAGAGACTGTTATTTTAGGAGCATTTAAAAAATTGAATTTTAGTATGTACAGTAAAATGTGCAAATAATAAGTAAATAGTTTAATGAATTTATACATGAACTGTATGGCATTTCAGCTTGTTTTTCAAAATTAATAACTTTTGTTAGCGTTACCTTTTCTTTAACAGTAAATGTGTATTTATGTCTATCCCCCGTGTATCTGTTTCCTAGTTTTATACTGATTCTTTAATTCCATTTCTTCTTTTTAGAGTCTATTGTCTTCTTCTTGAAGCATACTCTTGAGCAGTTATTTCATTGAGGGCCTATATGACCCAACTTTCTTATTATATTTCCAGGAACGGGCTTAATTTTGGTTTTATTTTTTGAATGACAGCATAGCTAGTTACAGAATTTGAGGCTGACTTTCATATTCTGTCAGCTTGTACAAGATACTGTTTCTTTGTATTCTGGCCCCTGTCATTGTTTTTGATAACTCTGTTGTCAATCTAAATTATGTTACTTTTCACATAACCTGCTTTGTTTTGTTTTTCTTTTTGTAGGCCTTAAATTTTCTCTCTCTCTTTTTTTTGATTTATGTTATACTACAAAATGTATAGGTCTGTAATTAGTATTAATGGATGTACGTTTTGATTTACAGATTTATTTTTCATTGAGCTATAACACAGTACAGAAAAGTGTACATTTCAACCAGACAGTTCAATGAAACTTTAAGTCAGTATATACCCTCTTGTAATCACCACCCCAATTAAGATATAGAACATTTCCATCACCCCAAGAAGTTCACTCATGCAGCTTCCTTATCAGTACCATCCAGAGGTCACCAATGATCTGACTTGTATCATCATAGCTGAGTTCTACCTACTTTGAGTTCACAGAAATGAAATCACACAGTATATAGGTAAGATACTCTTGTTAGCGTTAGAAGAATTATTCTTTGTTTTTTAATTTTAGTTTTTGTGATCCATATATTTACAGTTACAAAATATCGGTGAGAAATAATGAAAATGTACCCTGGGATATCATTTGCTGTAGAACAGGTGTTGTGTTGACAAGTTTGGTCTGTACAGGACAGATATTTTAGGCTTTGTGAGCACATTGTTTTATTCTCTCTTTCTCTAACAACTATTTAAAAAATATAAATACTACTCCTAGCCGAGGGCTGTACGCAATAGGCTGGGCCTGTATTTTGCCAGCCCCTGGTTTAAAATGCTGTGTATTTACCTATTTACCATAGAAGGATTACTGTCTACTTTCTCTTTCTCTAATCCAATTAAAATGTGCCTTAGTCTCTCTTCAAATCCAAGTTCATGCAGAGTAAATAAAATGTATATTCCTGTTTCATAAACTTAACTCATAGAAAATTTTATAAGCTAATCCGGCATGGAAAAGGTGCCTAATTTCTAAAAATATATAGGATTTTTCTAATAAGATTTGTGAAATGGGATGTGGTCAGAAAGCGGGTAAGAATCGATCCAAATTCCCATCAGTCATTGAAAATGATTTAAAAGGAATTGGGGTGTTTAATATATTTATAGTGTCAATAGTCCCTCTCCTGCTTATTTTACTTTATCAGTCTCTTTGAAAGATCCTCCACATTGCCTTGGCCTCTGATTTGAAGAAATCTTTGTAATTTCTTCCAGTAGACATACTGGCAAGAAGACTTTTCCAAAACTTGAGCAAGACACCTATTTAAACTAGAGTTATGTCCGCCAAACACATTGGCCAGCACAGGTAGCAAGGCAGTACATTCCCACCATAGCTGTTCATTCACTGGAGAGTACTTTGCTCTATCAGTACATACCATCTATTTTGCTGTATAGGATATTTGATCTTCTCTCTCTGCGATTAAGACCAGCCAATGTGCTAATTGTGACTTGACTTAACAACTTTAGTAACCTAGGAAAAAATAAAGATTTCCTGATAAAAAAACGATTCAGTCTTCCTCAGCCGGACCAAAGGGTTGCATTATTTTAGAATAATCTCTATCTTTCGAAAACTCTAAATCATGTTTAAGAGACACATTTATGTTTAGAGTAAGCCTTGCTGGAGCCCTTTGCAGTAAACTAATAGAACTGGAGTGCAGTAATAATCTAGTTTTCCAGGATACTTTTTCCTTTTCTTTTCTCTCCTTTTTTTTTTTTTTTTTCCAGCCTTGTTTCATAATTAAAAGATTCTTGAGGTTGATTGCTGGCAGGAGACAATGCCAGCCACTCTTTTGGTGGAGCTGGTTTTCCAGAAACATACATCTTGTTTTGCATGCGCTGGTTCAGGATTCAGATAATCATGTCTGACAGGGTGATTCTAATCATTAAAACTACAAATGCAGGATCCAGCCAAATGCAAAAGACCATTAAAACAAATGTATGAGAGAGAGATAATGTTGGAAATTCTATTGAGGTTCTGATCAACAGCTACATTTTAATGAACTGAACTCAAGTTATAGTTTGATCGTATAACATCTGGAAATCTGCTTATAAACTTTCAAATCTACAAACTAGCCAGAAACCCATGAACTTTAACTGAGCTCTCCTCTTACACAGAAGATTCTCTCCTGGCTACAGCTTATCTTTTAGTTATGATTACGCTTTTTTAAACTTCAAGACATTTCCGTATTTCATTGTATTGTTCGATGTTAAGTATTTTTTCATCTCTGTTATTTATTGGTCCACAGGGAGAGAGGGGAGGATGTTAGCTATGAAACAAGGATAACACATCTTTAAGCTTCTTTTGGAATACCATCTTGCAACATGGCTGATTACATAAATTTGAAACAAATACTATCCCGGAGCATTTTGTGGAGCAGATCCTGTTTGTACATTTAGAAACAAATATGTAAAAATATGTGCCTGTGTAAGCTACATGGTTCTTTCTCACACTGTGCATGTTTTATCCTTTTTACAGTGTGTATGTTTTGTTTTAGAGATATAACATATGAAGGTGCTATTCAACAATTGAAGTAGAAAAGCGTATTTTTCTCTTTTGAGATAGGTGGGTCTCCAGGTGGGGAAATAGTGAAGTGTTAGTTGTGACTTTCAAAGGCTCTCCTGTAGACATCAGGTTTGATACTCCATATTGAAAGAGTCACAAAATCATAACTTAATTACCCTAAGGACATAGAGCTTCTCAGCTTTAGAAAATGTAAATGCTTTTCTATCTGCATCGTTCCCTTTCATGTGCCAAAGCACAGCTGATAAAAGAAAAAAGAAAAAAGTTAACTACCTAAAAAATAAAGTACTTAAGACCAAGAAAGGGAGAGGTGGGGAGAAGATGCAAAATTATTTCTTCCACTGACTAATGTGTGAAGGTGTCATCTGCATTTAACTTAAATAAGAATGTCCACGTTTTTAGTATATCCCCCAAAAGGCATGTTCTCCCCAATACTGGATTATCTTTCTCAAAATCCAGTAGGAAAAGTGAAAAAAGGCTGTCTACAGATGCCCAATAAATCATTTAATTAAATCCTGCTGGTAACAAACTCCTTGTTCTGTGCTATACCTAGAACTTGTGCTAAAAAAAATACAATAAAAGAGATGCCGTAAGTACTTAGTATTAATGTTGTCTATGTCTCCATCCGACTCACTCTAACAACTTTAACAAAGGTCTGGTACAGAAGAGAGTTAACTTAGACAGACCCATGCTGAAGTAACATTTTGATGTAAATGTTTCTGGTTGCTGCAGATACTTTAATGCAAATAGGAAATAGCTATAAATGCATGAACCTTATTAAAATTAAACTTAATTGCATTAGTTATCTTTATGATTAATCACCTTCATAATGATAGCTACTCTGTTTCAGGTTTTTCTGAGAGATCCTTTGTGTAGATTTTCTCATTTAAGCCTCACACAACTCTAGAAGAGTATTAGCATTTTCACTGTATAAACATGAGTATAAGCTAAGGTAGGTCAAGTGACTTGTCCAGAGACCCCCAGCTGGTCACTGGCAGAGCTCCCACTGTGCACTTGGAATTCTATAAACAAGAAATTAAATCTCACAAGGTTACCTGAGTGTGGCCCTTGCTCATGTGATTAGTCAGCAGAAGAACTGGGGATCGCATCCTTGCTCTTGGAGTTTCTACCTCTTTGTCCTTCTACTTCGTATGTTTTCTATCACATTTCCACTGTAGCCTAAAAGGTAAATAGTCTCTACAACTGGAATGGATGCAAAAGGTGAAAATTCTATAGCCTGAAGTCTGAACTCATAAATCTTTTAGTAACCCAGAAACTGTTAGTTAAAAACTACAATGTAGAATCTTCCTAAAGTCAGAGGTCGGCTTCAGTGAATAACGTTTTATCAAGTGGCTAATCTATAGGACTCTGTATGTTTTTTCTCAACTTAATGAATAACGTTGATTTTTAAAGGGGAAAAGTTAATTTTTTCTTCCTCTATTTGGACACCACAATCCTTTAATTAAAGGAAAGCATATAAACTGTTTGTACCACTGCACCCTCTATATGAGGTGTAGCTTAATTAAACGCACACAGTCAAAAGGCTCAAAGCCAGGCTTCCCCTGCTCTGCCTTCGCCCACCTCCAGAACACAGAACACCTACTGTATCCGGAGTACATCAACCAGGGAAAAAACAGACTTGCTTACCATCATCCAAACAGGAAGACCAAAAGCCCTGTCTCCTATGGGAAGCCTAATAGATCAAATCTCTAATAAACTCACAGGTTTTCCACTGGAAACTCATTTCCTAAAGGCTGAATTGCTGGAATTTGAGTTGTAGTCACATTTTAGTATTCTTTTGCTAAGTATTAATATCATATTAAGGATCATCATTTTTATATATGCCAATTGCTGGTAAATTATGTGAAACATAGCTGTGCATTTCAATATCTGTCCTTCTGACATAAATTCTGGGATCCCAACATGCCTGCAAGGACATCTTTGTTCAAAAAATGTAACGTAGCAAACTTTAAACAACTGACCTAGGAATTCAGGTTTTGGTATTTAGTTTCTGTCAAAGGTTCCACTTCAAGTAATTCATTCCAAAATTAGCAATGCTGAGCACGCCCATGCAGCAGACCCCAAATTAAGAACAGACCAAGTCTTGGTCCAATAGTGTACAAATAACAGCACTAATAATTAGGGCAGATGGAAAAGCGGTATTTTGTAAGCACAGCCAGGTCAACAATTACCTCTGTCACTAGCTGCAACCATTGAGTACCCAGCCTACTGTGTAGCGCTGGGCAGCGCTGGGCTCATTTTATATACCTGTAATCAAGAGAGTGGTTTACTGCCCCATCTCTCTTCCTCTTCCTCTTCTTGAGTGAGCTGGAAATTTTTCTTATACCTGAACTTTCTTATTAAGGTTTTTAGGATTTTCACTGAAAACTTTTTAAGTCCCCAAGACTTTTGAAATATTTGGTAACTAAAGACCAAATGCAAGCTGATTGCTGTAACTGCAAAGAACAACACTGTGGATCATCTTTTTCTCATATTATTGGACTACTTGAATTTTTATATCTAATTTATTTTTCTCTTGCTTTGCTTTCTAATAACCATATAAAACTTTTGAATGAATTAACCCATCTATACCAAGACTGTAGCACCCCTGGGAAGAATTAAGATCTTCCTTTAATTGTATTGGTACCTTAGTAAAGATGACATACAACTTGATTATATGGAATAAAGTTGTCATTCTATGTCAGTTCTGATTACATTTAACACTCTTATAGAAATCCTTTGTAAACAAACATAGTTTAATAGCTTTAAGTGTATTAATTTCATTTTTAAGATGAAAAACCTGAAGGTCAGAGAAGCAGGAATTTGCCAAAAGTCATATAACTAAGAAGTGGTAAAACTTGAAAGCAGTTTTTTAATTTTATTTTATGTCCATTGCTCTTTCTATGTATATGGCTTTGGGATACAGTGTGAAAATTGATTATATTAATTCCATCATGCTTGTAGAGATTCAAACTTGTTCTTAGTCTATGGTCAGGGCTTAGTCTCATACATAAAAAAGCAATTAGTTTGAGAATCAATTTCTAAACAGAAACGGAATCAATTTGTTGCACTTCCTTATTATTAACATTGCCTGACTTCTTAACATTATTCTTCCACCCATATGGTATCCATCACTAACAGGGTATACCTACGTTACTCTAGCAAGAGGTGAAAAGACAGAATACTTATAGAAGAGAATTAAATGTTAACTTCATCAGAGTCTACTTCCTAAATTGAGTGAATAGAGAGGAACAATTTATATCATCAAACTGACATTGACAATTTTGTAGCTTTCAAAAATAGTATTTCATAGAAATTGGTCTATACAGACCGTGGTTGGAAATCAATTCCTTGTTAACATGGTTCTATTTAAAGAGTATCCCAGGCAGTGTGTAAACAGAAGCAGGCATATAGTTGTTCTATCTTTAATGCCTTCTCCATGAACCTCCAGTAATTTTTTTGGTTTTTCACTGAGGGGTTGTAAAATCATGGTCATCTCAATAGAATTTTATGTAGACTATTCTTATTTTAGGTTTTTGTAAAAATTAATTTGGGACAAGTGGGCACTCACATTTTAAGTAGTAGCATAAGGAAAATAATCTGACATTAAAAAACCTGATGATTAATATTGAAATGTAGCATGTAGTGATCTGTGTTATCTGCATTAAAAATCTTAGCAGCATGATTTAAAACTAGATTGAATATTTACATATTTAAATGAAAGGGGAATATATGTTACCCATTATGCTCACAGTCCTCTGTTAAGCACTATAGAAACAAGATCAATTATAACACATGGTGTAGAAATTAAAAAGCTAATAATGACCCATTTGACAAAACTGTGTGTATAAAATATAAGGAATATATAAATTATAAGCCCATATACAATTAGAAGCAATAATTTCAGTTATGAAAATACAATCAGTGATATATAACACATACATTTTTGAAAGAATTTAAGCCATCTTTACAAACTACTTGGTTTGTCTCTTTCTAGTTTCCTTAATTAAATTACTATCTATAAGTTGGTAGTGCCCGGTTTATTCTCTTAACTTTCCAAACTATGTGGTAGCTGCCTACTGGAAGATCTATTTTGCTACCATGTAAGAAACTCAAACTCAATGTATTCAAAGCTGGACTGGTAGTCTTACCCTCCAAAGCTAACCTACTCTGTCTTGAATTCCCTTCCTCAGTGATGCATCATCATCTATTTAATTGTTTAGGGTATTTTTCTGGTTACTTAGCCTGATTTATTGAAGACTGTTTATACCTGGCTAATAGCTGTATTCTCAGTCCAAGCTCCTGACATTATCAGAATCAACCATATGCCTGTGCTGATCACCTAGTTAGTACTACACCCTTGCATGAGTCTTTGCATTCTCATCATTGGGGGCTTTTCCTCCATTTCAGAGAACCAGCCTCCTTCTGTGGTCATATTCTGACATTGTCATCATCTGAAATTGTTCCACCTCTGAAAATCCTCATCCCAACATTCCATTGTCCTATCCTTCTGTTGTATTTACTGCAAAAATTTACCACACGGTGGCCTTCAGTTTGTCAGCTTGATCACTTTCATCCTGTCTATCTGCCCTCTCTTCTCCTCACTACTCACATTATTGGGCTTAATTCCCGTGAAATATTAGTAAAACCACTCGTGCTTAGGTTTTTTCACTCTCATCCCTTCTTTTTGTTGTACCCCTTGGGAAAAACTTAGCCCTGGGTAAACCAAGATGTTAGGTTTTTGTGTATCTTCACCTTAAGACTGAGTGTTGTTAGAAAGAAAAACATGGCAGATTGGTATCATTCACACATTCATGGCTGCTAACTTGGCTTGAGTACTCAACATTCCTGGATGATACTGCAGCTTTTCTTTGATATGATCTTATTTCCACTCTTGGACCTTTTTACTTTCCTCAGATCTCTGTAAACTCTTCACCCATCCATCCTTTCATCCAGTTGAATGAAGAGCTCATTGAACTCTTCACTCATACCACTTAGGGTGGCTCTCCTAAAATAGCCCATAATTCCTTCCACTTATTTCTCTGAAATTGCCCTGGTTTCTGTCCTTTTTTAAGTCTGATTCTTTATTTGTCAAGTTGATAAGGTACATATTGAAAAAAATAATCAGTTTCTGTTTAATCGGTGCACACCAATGTGAAAAATTATAACTGCACATAGGTATGTTACAAGTGGTATGTGTTGAATTGACTGAGTTGGAGTTAGAAGACAGTGAGGGCTCTAGTTCTAGGCTAGGGAGTTGGTAGTTCTTGTAATGAAGCAGGTGGCTCAGTTGTCACTTATTTTTTGCTCACTGATATTAAAATATTAGAAAATTTGAAAAAATATTTTGAGAAATTTGGATTTGACATTTTTGTGCCATTTCAGAAGGTCCTTTATTTCGCTATTTTCATTCAAATATGTTCACATATATTAAGTGTATGTATCTTGAATTTTGTGCCTTAAAATAATAACTAACTTACTCTTTGGCATTACTAAATAATGGATCACAAATATATCTTGGTCCTAAACTCTAGAATTTGTGACCATTACCTGACATGGCAAAAGAGACTTTGCAAGTGTGATCAAGTTACGGATCTTGAGATAGGATGGTATCTTGGATTATCCAGATGGACCCTAAATACAATCACAAGTATCCTTATTAAAGGGAAGCCTGGGAAATTTGACTACAGAAGGAGGCAGTGAGATAATGGAAGCAAAGGAGAAAAGGTGAAGTGGAACAAGAACCAGAAGCTAGAAAAGGCATGGGAATGGGTTCTGCCCTAGAGATTCCAGGGGAATGAGCCCTGATGACACCTTGATGTTAGCCTTGTGAGACTCATTTTGGGCTCCTGACCGCCAGGACTATAAGAGAATAAATTTATGTAGATTTAATCTACTATATTTATAGTCAGTTGTTACAAAGGTAAGTATATTGCCTTTGCCTTTTGCACTTGCTTTTTCACTCAAGAATATACTTTTGAAATGTTTCCACGTTGAAAATATACACCTAATGAATTCTTTTGAACCATCATCAAATAGTGCAAATATAAATGAACTGCAGTTTGTTTGTTTTCCTACTTAGAGACATTTAGTTTTGTTCCAAGGATATCTTGCATAAGCCTTCAGATACTTTAAGGTAAATATCTAGAAATGGAAATGCTCAATTGTATTTTCTTTTCTATTACTGTGTACCAAAGAGCCACAAACTTAGTGGCTCAAACAACTCAAATTTTTATCTTACAATTCTAGAGGTCAGAAGTCTGAAATAGTCTCACTGGGCTAAAATCAAGGTATTAGCAGCACCATGATGTTTTCAGAGGAGAGGCTTTAGGAAAAAATACCGATTTTCTTACCTTTTTCAGTTTTCGGAGACAGCCCACATCCCTTGGCTTGTGGCGCCCTTCCATCTTTAAAGCCAGCTTCTGTCATCACACCTCCTCTGATTCTCCTGCTCGTCTTTCACCTCCAAGGACCTTTGTGATCATACCAAGTCCACCTGGATAATTCATACTACCATTCCTATTGCCAGATTGTTGATCACATCTGTGAAGTCTGTTGCTATGTAAAATAACATATTCACAGGTTCCAGAAATTAGGATGTGGACATTTTTGGTGTCCCTTTATTATACCTCACACATAGTTGATAACATATGTAGAACTTTCCTAGCTATTGCCAACTTTCTTTACAAATTGGTTGTTCTAAATATTCTCACCCTAAAATTAGATGAATTTCACTCTTTCCACACATTTTGTGTTAACAGGATGTATAATTTTGCCCAGCTGATACATGTAAATGAATTCTCATTATTTTAATTTGCCTATTTTCTGACTGCTGGTGAGGTTTGCCATCTTTTCATACTTTGAATAGGCATGCACATGTAACTTTCTTTTATGTCCTTTCATATCCTTTGCTCACTCTTTTGATCTAGGTAGTCAGTCCTTTTTGATATTCGTTTTTGAAGCTTTTAAACTTAGAATTTAGAAATGAATCATTTGCTCTAACACTTGAAGATATTTCTTCCCCGTTGTTGCTGATATACCCATAATGATGATGAGTGAAGCTGATTTTCACTTATACTGTGCATTTCATCCTACTGCATTTTTTAAGGTACTCGTTCTCAAGTTTTTTTCCTTGTGATTTCTATTTTTACCTTATTTCACAGACGCCCAACATATTTTCCCACACATTATTCTAATATATTTACAATTTTTCTTTTTAAAATTTTCCTATTTTACCTATTTAGAAATATTTTTAAATGATGTGAATTAGAAATAGCACATTCTTCAATATGGACAATTTACATACAGAATACTTTTCCTGTCAGTCATACTGCAAGCAATCATACATACATTAATCCTATATATAAATGAGTTGTTGATTCTATTTAATAGGATGAATCTTTTTTCATTACCAATGCCATAGTATCTTAATTAATATAGCTTTATAGTAAATTTTCATATGTAGTAAGTCAAATCCTCCTATCACCTTCCTTATTTTCTACATTTTTCTTCAAGATTGCTTTTGTTTTATTTGGACTCTTTTTACTATGAATTTTGAATCTGTTTTCAACATTTTAATGGTTTTATGACTCAGACTATCTCATAAACAGCACATAAATGGATTACTTTATATTCCAACTTAATATATTTTTTTACTGGTGAATTTTGTCCATGTATATTTATTGTGATTATCCTGTTTCTTTTCATTGAAAAAATTGATATATAGCACGTAATTTTAAGTGAAAAGTTTGATGATTTTAAAATACGTATCTTATGAGTGTAGTTACTCACAAGATATGGAACATATCCAGAACTGCAGAAGACTCCTTGTCTTATCTAAGCCGTATAGTGTAACCACTATCTGATTTTTATGATATCAAATAGTTTTGACTACTCTTAATTTCATATGAATGGAATTGTAAAATAGATACTCTTCTATGCTTGGTTCCTTTGTTCATTATAATGCCTGTCAGGTTTATCCATGTTGTGGCATGTACTAGTAGTTTTCTGTGTGTTTTTAAAGTTTGTTTGATTTTTAATACTTTTTCGTAGTTCATTGCATGACTATATTACAATTTTTCCATTCTTCTACTGATGGGAATTTGGGCTGTTTCTTTTTAAGGCTATTTTGGGGTTTTCTTTGTTTTTTTCCTTTTAATTTTTTAAATTGTTTTTGTATATTTGTGTCTTAATTATTTTTACTGAAGTATAGTAGATTTATAATGTTTAAGGTGTACAGCAAAGTGATTTAGTTATATATACATATACATATAAATTCTTTTCATACTGTTTTCCCTTATAGGTTATTGGAAGATATTGAATATAGTTCCCTCTGCTATAAAGTAGGTCCTTGTTTACATATATATATATGTGTATGTGTGTATATGTATATATATATGTGTGTGTGTGTGTGTGTGTGTGTGTATATATATATATATATATAAAATATATAGTAATGTGTATCTGTTAATCCCAAATTCCAAATTCATCCCCCTCTTTTCCCCTTTGGTAAGTTTGTTTTCTATGTCTGTGAGTCTCTTTCTATTTTGGAAATAAGTTCATTTGTATCATTTTTTTTTTTTTTAGACTTTATGTATTTTGAATCAAACTGCCATGGACATTCTTCTTCATGTCTTCTGATGGACATTTATTTCTTTATATTCCCAAGACTGGAGTTGCTGAGTCATATGGAAAGCATACAACTACATATAGTAGAAACTGCCAATTTTCCAAAATGTTTTACCATTTGACACTCTGAACAGTGATATAGGAGAGCTCCAATCGAGTCACATTTTGCCAGTACTTTGCATTTTAGTTATTCTGATGAATATGTAGTATTATCTCATTGTGAATTTATTTTGTCTCTGAAGAGTAATGATACAAAGAATATCTTGGTGTGCTTCTCGGCCATTTGGACATCCTCCTACTGCCTGTCATAAAGTGCCTGTTCAAGTCCTTTTCCTTTTCAAAATTCAGTGTTTTTCTTATTGAATTCATGTATTTGAAGACTCGTCCTTTATCAGATATAAGTATTACTAATACCTTCTTTCAGTCTGTGGTTTGCCTTTTCACTTTCTCATTGGAGTCTTTGATGACAGAAGCTTTTAATATTTATCAAATCTAATTTATCATTTTTAATTTTTATTACTAGTGCTTTCAGTATGGCATTTAAAATATCTTTGGTCACCCTGATTTCTGAAAATATTGTCTTAGGTTTTCTTTTAGAAACTTTATAATCTTTGCTTTTACATTTATGTTTATGGTCCATCTTGAATTGACTTGTGGGAATAGTGTGAGGAAGGAGTCAAGATTTTTTTTCCCCATATGTTTCCTATACTTCAACATCATTTATTGAAAGACTAACCTTTCTTCCATAAATTCCTTTACTGTCTTTCTCATAAGTTAAATGGCCATTTAAATGTGAGCCTGTTTTTGGTCTCTCTGTTCTGTTTCATTAAAATATTTGCTCATTTTGTGACACTACCATTTTGTCATGCTAATGTAGTAAATCTTTGTAGTAAATCCTGAAATGAAACATAAGATCTAAAACTTCACTTTGATATGCCAAGATTCTCTTGGCCATTATTCTAAATCCTCTGAGTCTCCATATAAATCTTAGAATCAACTCATCAATTTACATACACTCAAAACTTCTGGCATTCTGATTTGATCTTATTAAAGTTATAATTCAGTTTGGGAAGTATTGACATCTTAATGATAAGGAGTCTACCAATCCATGAACATGGCATATTGCCCCATTTATTTAGATCTTTTATAATTTTTTCAATTATGTTTTATTGTTTTTGTTATGGAAGCTTTTAAATTTACATTTTTAAATTTAAATAGATTGTTAAACTTATTTCAAAGTATCTAAATTTTTTCAATGCTATTAAAAATGGCCTTGTTTGAAATTTTATTTCTCATTGTTTTTGTTTCTGGTATATACTAGTTATAGTATATAGAGATATATAATTTAATTTCTATAATGGCATTGTATCTAGTAACATGGCTAATTTTATTTATTCTAAAAGTTTATAGATTGTTTTGCATTTTCTTTTAAAAGTTAAAAAGACAGTTTTATGTCTTCCTTGTAGTCTTTATGCCTTTTATTTGATGCCATATTAGACAAGGACTTCTACTAAATATAAAACAAAAGTAAGAAAAAAAGAAATCCTTGCCTTGTTCCTAGTCTTAGAGGGAAATTCAATATTTCAACATAGAAATTCTTTATCAGGTTAAAGAAAATTCCTTTTATTCTTAGTTTGCTGATAGATTTGTCATGAACAGGTACTAATTTTTGTCAAATTTTTTCTATATCACTAGAAATAATAATTTCTATATAAAAAGTTTTTCCTCCTTTTTTTTTTGGTTGTTTTTGTATTTTGTTGTCATCTTTTTTTATTGAAGTATAGTTAATTTACAATGTTGCATTAAAAAAAACAATGTATTAGTTTCAGATGTACAGCAAAGTGATTCAATTATATATATAATATATATATATGTATGTATGTATATTTTTTTCAGATTTTTTCCCATTATAGGTTATTACAAGGTACTGAATATAGTTCCCTGTTCTATACAGTAGGTCCGTGTTATTTATCTACTTTATATACAGTGATGTATATCTGTTAATCTCAAACTCCTAATTTATCCCTCCCCTTCCCTTTTGCCTTTGGTAACCATACATTTGTTTTCTATGTCTATGAGTCTCTTTCTGTTTTGTAAATAAATTCATTTGTATCATTTTTCTTAGACTCCACGAATAAGTGACACCATGGGATATTTGTCTTTTTTGTCTGATTTACTTCATAGTATAATCATCTCTAGATCCATCCATGTTGCTGTAAATGACAGTTTCATTCATTTCTACAGCTGAGTAATATTTCATTGTGTGTGTGTGTGCATACACAATGTATATATGTACATACAACATCCTCCTTATCCATTCATCTGATGATGGACACTTAGGTTGCTTCCATATCTTGGCAATCATAAATAGCGCTCACCTTTTAGAGCTCTAAAGTCAATTATTTCTGCTCTTATGTTTACTGTTTCTTTCTAGTTTCTTTTGAGTTTAATCAGATATTTCTCTAGTTTAAGATGGAAATTTAGATCATTGAGTTTCTTTTCTAATATCTATATTTAAGACATTTTTCTTTTATTTATAATATTCATACTTTGATGTCTTCTATTTTTATTATTGTTCAGATCAAAATATTTTCTCCTTTCTCTTGCTGTTTCTTCTCTGACTCATGGATTTTTTTTAGTGTGTTGCTTTAATTCAAAATATTTGTTTATTTTTACTTATCTTTTTTATGAATTATTTCTCATTTATTTCACTAGGTGTCAAAGAACATACTCAAATATGTCCTTTTTTTAAAAAATGTGTTGAGACTAGCTGTAAATGTTATCCCACTGAGTTATAGCTTCTGTAGTTTCTGTTTTGAATTTGGACATTAGAATAATTTTTATCAATTAGAAGTTAATATATCTTTCTTTCTTTGGATGCTTTTATGTTTTTCTTGTTTTATTTGGTTTTTGGTAATTTGTCTGCAATTTCTAAGTAAAATTCTCTTTCCAGTTATCCTACTTAGGTTTCCCTGACTGTTTTGGAATTTGTGAGTTGATTTCTAGAATCTGTTTTAGGAAGTTTTCAACCATTATTGTTTCAGATATTTCTTCTGCTCCATTTTCTATTCTCTCTTTCTGGAGTTTCCTTTCCATAAGTGTTAAGTCATGCCCATATTCTATGTGTCTCTTAAATGCCATTTTCATTTTTAATGTTGTTGTCTCTCAATTGGATGTTTTCTCTTTACCTGTATTTGGATGAACTGGGAACAGCTTATGGGCCAGATACTGAGAAAGTACTCAAAAAATTTGGGGGCATGTCCAAAGGACATTTCTAGCTACCAGTGGTCAAATAAGCAACAATTTGAGCAACAATAAGTAATGGCAGTGATGAATTATAACCCATAAGATAAAATAACATATCCATGAGTTCAAACTGATATATAAAAATAGCTAAATCAATAAATTAGTGATGAAACAGATAACTGTTCCAGGCAGTAAAATTCTACTTAATTAGTGCAGAAGGAATGATTGCAATAGAAATAAAATCCCCATTTGGCAAACAACATGGTAGTAATTTTTGTAGATAAAAATCATCAGTGGCTGCTGAAATTCCTAGGTGAAAGTCTGATGAGAATCAGGATGTTTGCATGATCTCAAAGTATTTTCCCACATGATACTTATTAATTACAAAGGGAAAAATAATAACTTTACAGTGGAGAAACCTGGCAGACACTCCTTTAATCAAGCAAAGTTTACATCATTGGTAATAAGGCATGTTGACATCATGTACTTAATAATATTATGCACAGCAAAGGATGCAAAAGTAACTCTGTAGTATTCTTGCCAAAAAAAGAGAAAAAAGAAATGAGTAACATCAATCCAATCATGAGAAAACATGAGACAAATACAAACTGGGACACATTTTACAAAATAACTAGCCGGTACACTTCAAAAGTATCCAGGTCATAAAAGACAAAAAAAAAAAAAAAAAAAAAATAGTGCTGTAAAACTGCTCCTGATTAGAAGAGATTAAAGAGACATGAAAAGTAAATGCACTGTGAGATCCAGCGTTGGATCCTGAATCAGAAAATGAAAATTTGTCGAACAGTTAATGAAATTCAGATAAGGTCTGAAGTTAACAATGTTAACTCAATGTTAATGTTTTGATTTAGAAAATTATACAGTGATTATATACAGTGAGACAGTAACAGTGAAGAAAGCAGAGTGAAGAGTAGATGACAACTTTGAGAGACTATTTTTGAAATTTTTCTGTCTATAATTTTGCAAACTAAAAATGAATTTAAAAATTAAGTGCTCGTCTTCTATTTAAAATATCTAAATCTCGACAGAAACAAGATTTGTTTCTCTGGTAAGTTGTTTTTCTTGATTTCCAGTGGGTATGTACTGTTGTCGCATGCCTCATGATTTTTGATGTAATGTCAATGTGGATAAAAAATTGTTAAGACTCTAAAAGCGATTTTCTTCCAGTGTAGGTCAAGGTCTTTGTAGGCAGATGTAGCACCAGTGGGTCAGTTAGTTCCTGTTCAAAAGTGGTCATTAAAAGGGTCAGATGGGAAATCTTTAAGGTTTCTTGGGGGCAGGGGCTACAAGTACTCAACTCTGCTGTTGTAGCATGAAAGCCGCCATAGGCATAGACAGTATATAAGTGACGGGTGTGTATGACTGTGATCCAATAAAACTTTATTTACAAAACCAGACATAGTTTGCAAGTCTTGCCATAGAGGATTTATAAGAGCTTATGTAGTCTAATTTTGCCCTGATTTCTTGGGCATGACCCTCTGGAATCCCAGTGAACAACTGGAAATGGCCGCCGTGCTCACTGGGACTTGAACCTGAAACTGTCTCCCCAGCTGCTGAAATCTCTCTTCAGCCCTTTAGCCTCTCAGTTAGTGCTTTCTATTCATTTCCTTCAGGCTTGGCCCTGACCCAGTTTAGGAGTCAGAAAGCTATTTGAGGGCATTTGCAGTGTAGAGCCTAGACCTCTCTCCTCTGATTCTCTCCTTTCCATGGTTTTCTCCCCACTTATTTCAAGTTTCTCTGGCAGCCCTAAATCCCTGGTCTTCCAGTGATGTGAGATGCCTCCCTGACCCTCAGAGAACTGGGAACTGCCAGGTCAATGTGCAGCTCACCTAGTAAACTCCCTGTCTTTCAAGAACTGTATTTCCTATAGTTTCTGCCTCCTTTGAATGTTCTCTAATGCCTTCTAAGAATTGAGGGTTTTGTTGTTGTACTGTGTTGTGTGTCCTTTCTTTTTGTTTTGTTTTGAAGTGGTTTTTTTGTTGTTGTTGTCCCAACCTTTACACTTTTAATCTGTAGAGGATGAGTCTTAGAGGCTACTGCACCGTAACCAGCATTGGGACTCTTATTTAATTATTCTCTACATTTTTGTTTTATGCATTTTGTTTACCATTTCCCCCTCTCTTCTGCATTTTATTGGATTGAGTTTTATCTTTTAATCTCCTTGATTTTCCTTTCCTTCACAAGTTGATCATTCACTTTCTATTCTTTTTGTGACTACCATTAAGTTTTTCATTTTTAACTTTACAGAGTGTCAGTTTAATCAATACATTTGTCTTCTGCCTTCTGTATCTGTCACAAGTCAAAAGGGAAGCAACAACTTTCAAATGAAGATAATATGTAGAGACTCGATTTATCAAGGGGCTATTTACAAAGGTGAGGGGGGTTACTGGGTTCATATTAGAGAGTGAAAGCAGCAGGGGAAATGTCACTATTCCTAGTCTCAAAACAAAGAGGGAAAATTGATAGGAACCTGGAAGCGTGGTGTCTCTCTTTCTTTGGTTCCAGTGGTAACCTTATTGAAAGATACAGCCAGTCGTGGGTAAATCCAGGGGAAGAGAACAAGGGAAATAAATACATTTGACTTCCCTTTCTGCCTCTCTCTGATCTTCTGCCAGGACTCTCGGTTGGCTGAACTCAACCAGAAACCAGGGGGCTTAGGATCATAATGATGTAATACATCAGGTCAGCCTTTCAGGGCAGAGGGTAGGTGGAGGAGAGTAAAAACTGTATCAGGTGGGGCAAACAGAACATACCGGCACGACTTCTCAACACAATGATATGTTAAGTACTTCAGTACTACTTACCTCCCTCCTGACATCTAGATTATTGTTTTTCATTATTTTATTTTTAGCTTTATTTTATTCCCCCAAATTAGTCATTATTATTATTATTATTATTATTTATACAGTCATTGCTTACTTAGGCTTACCTGTATGTTTATCATTTTTTGTTATGTTACTTGTGTTGCTTGTATCACACACCTTGCTGAGTTTCCATTTCCTCTTTCTGAATAAGATGATAAAGTAGTAGTTCTTGCAGCCGGGGCTTGAGTGCATTCCTCTCAGTCTTTATATGAAAATGTTTTTATTTCACCTCTCTCTTAAAGATTGTTTAGCTGGGCATTCCTCGCTGATAATTACTTTCTCTTGGCTTAATATAGAAATGATTCTGTTGTTTGGCTTCTATTGTTGTTGAGAAATCTGTTTCTGTCATTTAGATTCCTTTGAAAATTATCTTTTTACTCTCTTTACATTTACAATTTTCTCTTCATCATTCATGTTCAGAAATTTTAATAAAATGGATGTGACTTTGCTTCTACTTACTCTGTATAACTCACTGTACTTCTTACATACGATACTTATTTTCATTAATTCTTGAAAATTCTCAGGCACTATCACTGTTGCTGTACTCATGGGCTCCTTTGCCCACAAAGCCATTTCTTGCCTTCCTTGGTTTTATTCTGTGTCTAAGAATGGCTGATTCCTGCAAACTGCTGTTTTCAATTCCTTGATTTATATCTTCAATAATTTGAATATAATTATATTGTATTCTTTAAAATAAATTGCTATTAACTATAGTTCTTGGGCATCTGAACTGCTTTGTACCTGTCAGTTCATATTCAGGTTGACTGGGCCCTCGTGTGACTATAATTGAAGAGTGAGGCTTATACCTGGACAACCTGGGCCGAGAAACTGCCCCACTAGAGAGATTTTCTGTTTCATGTTTTGAAGGATGAATAGGAAAAACGAAATCTTTTGGAAGATGATGGCTCCCAAAGGTGGGTGGTGGGGACTTAGAGGTGATGATACTATCCCCTCTGCTTTCATGTATATTTAAAATTTTTTAAATATATTAAGGTAATTTAGCCAGCTAGGTCACGTCTTCCCACTGTCATGGAAACTAATTTTGATCTACTAGGTAGTTCTTGCCAGATCAGTGAGTCACATTCTTAGGCTACTATACTGCATGGCAATAATAAGAACTTTTAGTGCTTTCCTTCAGTTACTTGTTCTTTCAGTAAGTACTCACTAATGGCATCATGCTAAGTGTGAACAGCATCAGCACAGCTCCGCCCCTGGTGAAGCTTATCATCTCGGAAGGCCATTGGATTAGCATCATTAAAGAGTGTATACCAGGAACAGAGGAAGAAAGCTGAAATGTAAAGGAGCAAGTCAGGGAAGTTCAGATATCAGTTGAAAGACTATTATGTTTTAAATACCATGTAAGATCCTGTCACTCAGATGAGTTATTTAGAAGTACTGATGTCTTGCTGGCATTACTAAGTGAAGTCACTGCAAGCGATAATTCCGTTTTAATAAAGAGAAAACATCGATACTGGTGTCCCTCTGGATTGCCACAATACAGTAGGCAGTCTGCTAGGTACTTTTCGTCATCATGCCCAGTCCTCAAAAGACATCGCGAAGGGAGTGTTTTTAAAATGAGAAAACTGTAGCTGAAAGAAGTGACTGCCCAAGTTTATGGAGCTATTAAGCGTATGAGCTAGGATGGGTATTCAGGTCTGTGAGCCTCTAAACCATGTTCTTTCCACTACATCACGCTGCCTCCCAAGTAGATGAGTGCCTTCTCCATGGAAATAGAGGATCCTTAACTGCCCAGATATTTTAGTACTGTGAATGAAAAGCCTGCTTGATGTAGGTGCTGGGAAGCATTTAATTCATTATAATCACGTCTTTTCTCTTCAAATATTTTTCTATTTGTTTCTGATGACTTGCCTTGGTCCCATGTGAAGGAACTTTTAGAAGTGTCATGCTGGAGGGTCAACATCATAGCTCGATGGTAGGTTCTAAATTTTATGATATAAATATTTACAAAGAGTGTGCCACATCACCAGAGTAACCATCCAGTTCTTGTTCTGGTTTTGGAATCTTGGGCTCTGAAGGCAGAGGAAGAAAGTAGAACAAACTTCCAGTGTTTGATGGCAGCATAACACAGTTTAGAAGTTTTTACCCCTTTCACTTTCCATGGGGCAAACCTTCTTGACCTTCTTGACCAGAATGTAGTTGGTAACAACACTGTGATACCCAACACCAGCCCTTCATAACCTGTGCCTGTAATTGATAATTCTCCTCTTGTCGGATGACCAGTGTTGACCTTGTCTTGCTTTAATCCGACACTGACCACCTTTGGAGACTAAGGAATAGTCCATCAGTATTTCCCCAGCAGAAAATAAGAAAAATAATCACATACTTGAATGAAAAATCAAAACGTCTAACAGTTTAAATCTTTCTTCAAGCAAGAGGACATTTCTGGAAAAGAAATAATCCACCAGATATTTTTTCCAGAAACTCTCACTTCATTATGTCTGTAAAAGAGTTTAAATTGCTGAATTACCTCCTTCTGTGGTGTATCTGTTTAATCCTGTCAGTAATGTTACATAGAAATGCTCAGTATCCAAAGCTTGGAATTTATTAAAAAGTAGTTGAAACAATGCAAACGCTAGCCAATTACCAAAAATAGAGAAGTTAAAAAAAAAGAAAAATCTTGTTCTGACCTATCTCAACCCTATAATTTAAACTATTTCTAAAAATCTCAAGAAGATAAAATTTCAGTAAGAGCAAATTCTGATGCAGTTTCCCTCATTTTTCTTATCTGACACATGGAATTTCATAGAATAACATATTTCTTTAGACTTTAGAGAGGGCATTACTCCATTTGCATAATTTTTGTTATTTTAATTTTTAAAAAATGAAGTTTTAATTATATATATATATAAAACCTTATATATCTTATATATATATAAAATTTTATATATATATAAAATCTCTTCATTGGGGCAGCTTTAAAGTCTTTACCCAATATATATGCCAATACGTATATAAATATGTGCATAACTTAGAGAATGACTTTAAAACAGGTTCAACAAAAGGATTACATGCTGGTTTTATACATTCCCAGAAACTTTTATAGAAGCTTCCAGGATAATATGACCTATAGCTAAATAGCCTTTGTGAAAATAAATATTGTAGTAAAATTATTTTAAATTTGAGAACGTGCACTTTTCATAATTTTGTTTCACTTCTTCACATTTCGGGGGAAATTCTCTCTTGGTTTTGGTGCTTCATTGAGGCACTTTTTAAAGTATTCTATTAAGCTGATTAATATGATTCATTGCTGCAGGTGTTACCCTTATACAGTGAACTGTTAATAACATAATCATTCACACTTGCAAAGTGATTCAGCATCTGGTTCAATGCTCCCTCTTCTAGAGGGCGTGGTAGGCGCTGGAGAATTATTCAGGGGAAAAATAAGCAATATTGCTGATGGTGTGCACCACCGTTGTCATGAATGTTTATTGTTTCCACCTCAACTTCACTTTGTTTAACTGGAGAGGCCCTTGTGAAATGTCAGTGGTGGAGTTGGTGATGAGCTGTTGCAAGTCCATAGCCCCTTGCAGATCGCGTAGTGTTATTTTGAGCATTAATTAGCAAAGTCACAAGAATAGTCAGGAAGATAAGGAGTGGGCACGGATTTGAAACACACTTCAGAGCGAGACTCAAAGCAGCAGTTTACAACAGGAAGCAAAGAAGATTGTGTCTAATTAGAACTTTAGGGGTAATTTCCAACGGCCTGGTGTAATTACCTGAGTGGGAAGGTAGCCAGATGGAGGGTAACACCTCTAGTCAGGAGAAAAGGTTCTATTTATATTCACAAACTCATTCAACTATAATTTCTAAGTGCCCATGAAGGAAAATAAGATTTCTACCTTTCAAAATGTTATGTTAAGTGTATCTTAAGGTTCCATGAACCATGATTTTTACTGGAACTTTACATAATTAAACAACAAATGACCTGTTAATTCAGTACTAAATTTAGTCCCATTTTGAGCTAAAGGTATAAACTCAAAAATCTCTATTCTAAAGGGGTCTTGCCTTCAAACCTAATGAAATAGTATTTACACAGTCATCACACTAATCATGTTTTAATCAGTGTCTATGTTTAAAATGGTTTTCAGATTCAATTTTTTTTCCTAAACAAACTTAAAACTTAGCTTGTAGGAAACTATAGTATATAAACTGGCAGATTTAATTTAAAATTTACAAATATGCTAATTTCCATTAATTCGTGATGACAAAAATAAAATAACGCTTGAAGAGAAAAGTAATAGGGGAGAAGTGATTAGTTTCAACTTTGTATGGCTGTACCATAAGGTTACATAAATACATGTATTTTTTTTCTGATAGACTCGTGTAGCATCTTCCATGCACGTGCTTCCAGGGAAGAAAAGCTTGCTTTGAAATTTCACAGAGCAACACTGACAAGCAATAAAAAGTTAGATCTCTTTGTATTTAGCATATAAAGTATATTTAAATTATTCTGGGCAATTTGTTTCCTATGCTAAGACTAAAGACAGCAAATAATTAACATTTTATTATGCTGTGCAAGGTAGCTGCCTGTTGCTTTTCTAATCAAAATGGGAATGATGAAGCCCTCTGCTTTTATTCTTGAGGTCCCTCATGCGGTGTGGTGGATGATGATGTGAGTTTTACTACTTTGTCTTGTCAGTGATTTTAACTTGACGCTAGGTCAAGGCCGTGGGGCCACACCGTTCTCTCTGGAGAAAAGAGACATCTGCTTTGTCTACTAGTTTGTGCTTACAGTGTGAGGCAGCTTTACGGCATGAATTACTATTGTCTGCTACTCACTGGAAAGTCTTCCCTAATCAGCAAGGTTACACATAGGTACCCTGGAGAATGAAGAGGAGGTCTGCAGCCAGAAATGCAGCCCGCTGACGGCAGCAGATGTCTGGGCTTTGCAACAAGGGCTGGTGTCATTTTGGGAATTTAGAGAAGGATGATAAGGGACATGAGATTAGTTATGGTATGAAAATGTCATGAGAAGAGAGGAGGTAAGAAATAAGAGAGTCAGAGGTATGCTCCCTCCTACCTTGTCTCTGGCTTTAAAATTCAAGAAAGTGACAATTCCAGGAGGGACCTTTGTCTTCAGGACTCTGTCCTGGTACCATCTCTATCCCTGCCTTAGAGGAGGCTCACTACGTGCAGAGGATAGAGGAGCAAAGTTTGGAAAGTTCACTTCCAAACACGACCCAGATTTCCAAGGCTAAGTAATCTGAGTAACAGAAGAGATAGATTTCTGATTCTGTTAGTTCTTGTGTGATGCTGTGCTCCATGTGTTTTTGCTCAGGTGCAAGTGTCACTTTCTGTCGCCTCTGCAGGAAGCTCCTGCCCTTGGCTTCTCAGCCGTCATAGGGAAGAGCATGCGGTAGGTAGGGATACGAAGGAAGCTAAGATGAAATGGTCAGAACTGTTGGTTAAGTGGTCATCTCAGGGTTTCATGAGAACAACTCTTGCATCCATAGTCAGGCAAAATTTCCATTGCTATTACTCTGACAAGGACTTAGAATGAATGCGAATAAAGAAAGTGGACATCCCATTTTTCTGCATGCGAAGTCTCGTCTTTAAACTGAGACCTTTGGCTTACAATTTCTAACTCTAATTACCCTTCCTCTTAACTATTATCAAAGCTTATATTGATCGACCATTGCCTATGTAATAGCATTTCACTAAAATCAGAGTATCTAGGAAAGATTAGAAGTATTTACTGGAAATCTAATTTGGCTAAAAGCAAAGCATCTGGCAAGTTCCTACTTCCCTAGCTTAAGATTTCTAGACCCCAAAGGCAGAAAGAATATAATGACCTGAACATTCAGAGCTTACTTTTGGGAGATGGGGATGATGTGTCCATGTAATCTTTAGTAACTTGATAATGAGGGGTGTGGAAGACTGCTCATATTTAACGGGCACTCTAGATATTAGGAGGCTAGGAATGCAAAAGTCATAACAAGCATACAGTACAAAAAAGGGCTACTTTCCATGGCCTAAAAAGATCTAAAAAACAAAACTAGCTGAGAACAGTAGAAAGATGTCAAAATTTAAATCCTAATTCTCTTTTCACACCTGATCACAGTGAGGAAGGAAAGTAGAGGCATAGCAAGCGGAAGGGCGTCTCGCTAAGTCCAGACTGGAAGAGTGTGCATCAAAGGTGACCAGGAATGCTTCTAATCCAGGAAGACTTTATTTTTAATTCCACTTTTTAATTGAAGTACAGTCAGTTTACAATGTTGTGTCAATTTCTGGTGTACAGCATAATGTCTCACTCATACATACACATACATAAATTCCTTTTCATATTCTTTTTCATTATAGGTTACTACAAGAATTTGAATATAGTTCCCTGTGCTGTACAGAAGCAACTTGTTGTTTATGTACTTATATATATAGTAGTATCTGCAAATCTCAAACTCCCAATTTATCCCTTCCCACTCTCTTCCCCACCTTGGTAACCATAAGTTTGTTTTCCATGTCTGTCAGTCTGTTTCTGTTTTGTAAATAAGTTCATTTGTGTCTTTTTTTTAATGAAAACTTTAGAAATGGCGCAAACCTTTGAGAGAGTGTCAGATAGGCTAGATTCTGGCATGCACTAAAGCATTGGAAAATTAGGGGAAAAACAGAATGCTTTTTAACCAAAATCATTTTCACAATTGGAACAAGCTTGATAGGACAAAGCTATTTTATTTTGGATCATAGGAATATAGTGCAATCACTTTTTTAAAAAAATGTGGAAATTGAGACCCAAGAAACAAAGATATAACCAACAGCACACAGCTGATAAGTAGAAGAACCACACCCCAGTTCTTCTTTTCTTTTGTTTATTGACTTATAGTTGGTGTACAATGTTGTATAAGTTACAGGTGTACAATATAGTGAATAGTGATTCATAATTTTTAAAGGTTCTACTCCATTTATAGTTATTATCAAATGTTGGCCATATTCCCTGTGTTGTACAGTATATCTCTGTAGCTTATTTTATACATGATGGTGTACACCTCTCAATCCCCAACCCCTGTATTGCCCTTCCCCCTTCCCTCTCCCCACTGGTAACCACTGGTTTGTTCTCTGTATCTCTGAGTCTGCTTCTTTTTTGTTGTATTCACTAGTTTGTTGTCTGGGAAAATATAGGCAGAAAACTGACATAAATTGTGGCGGTATGTTTTTGGATCTGTCTCCTAAAGCAAAGTGAATGAAGCAAAAACAAACAAATGGAACCTAGTTAAACTTAAGGGCTTTTTTGCACCACAAAGGGAACCATGAACAAAACAAAAAGACAGCCTAATGAATGGGAGAAAATCTTTGCAAATGATAAGACTGTTAAGGGGTTAATATCCAAAATATATAAACAGCTCATACAACTCAACATCAAAAAAATAAACAACCTGATTATTCAGGTCTTCTGCCCATTTTTAAGATATTTTTCTAAAATGGACATGCAGGTGGCAAACGGACAGAGAAAAAGATGCTCAGCATCACTAATCATCAGGGAAATGCAAATTAAAACCACAATGAGATATCACCTCTTACCTATCAGAATGGCTATCATCAAAAAGAACACAGGTAACAAATGTTGGCGAGGATGTGGAGAAAAGGGAACACTTGTACACTCTTGGTGGGAATGTAAATTGGTGCAGCCAATTTCTCACAAAACTAAAAATAGCTCTACCACATAAGCCAGCAATTTCACTCCTGGGTTTATATCCAACCCCCCCCCCCAAAAAACACTAATTCAAAAAATACATGCACCCCAATGGTCATAGCTGCATTATTTGCAGTTGCCAAGATATGGAAGCAACCTAACGTGTCCGTCAACAGATGAATGGATCAAGAAGATGTATGCACATGCAATGGAATACTACTCAGCCTTAAAAAAAAAGAATGAAATTGTGCCATTTGCAACAACCTGGATGGACCTGGATGGTATTATCTTAAGTGACATAAGTCAGACTGAGAAAGACAAACACTGTATGACATCACTTTTATGTGGAATGTAAAAAATACAACAAATTAGTGAAGACAACACCGCTACTTTTGAATGTGTATCTTGTTCCCCTCTCACTGCTGAAACAATGAACATCTCACAGGTGACCTGCAATATGTAAGGGGCTGTTCTTAGAGCTATATACCAACTAGACAAATCTTGGATAAGGTTGGCCTGGCCTAAGACTAGTGTGTTTGAAAATAGCTTTTTCAGTGGACTTAACAATTCTCTTCCATACTCAGTTTAATATCATATAAATAATCCTTGACTAGACTTGTCCTACTGTACTTTGGCTAGACAATCTTAAGAACACTGTTTCCTTTTCACATTCCATTTAAAGCAAAGCCTGCAAACCTCATTCAGAAGAGAGACCAGAATTAAGATTTGAAACCACATCATCTGCAAGTTTTAAAGTGGGAGTTAACCATTCAAGGACTTACTGTACATGGGGGAGGGAATAACTCAATAGCAGAGTGCATACTTAGCATGCACAAGGTCCTCGGCTCAGTTCTTCAGTACCTCCATTAAAAATAAGTAGATAAACCTAATTACCTCCCCCTGCCAAAAACAAAAACATAAACAAAAATAAAAACAAACACTTACCATACCCAGGCCACTAGTATAAATAATGGACTATTTATTTCTCTACACTAGGGGAAAAATCAGCGTAAGTCTGATGATGGGTGAAACTGGCAGCCTGACTCCACATATGCAACACAACAGAGAATGATGGGCACCATGATGCCCTAGAGATCCTTGGCTCGCTCTAAGGAGGGCGAGCACCTCCCACTCGAGCTCAGCTTTGCAATGTAGGAATGCTTACCCAGTGATATCAGCACTGCTGATTTCTTCAAGTGAAAACTGAAATTTGAGCGTTTATGCAAAATCACCGATTTCTTATGTATTGGCCCAGTTCATAAAATAAACCACCACCAACAACAACAAAATGAGTAAACTGTCTCCAAACTTGTGCAAGCCCACAAGTTGACAGTTTGCTTCCTCTGAAATCAAAGACTTGGAGATATTTATTATCAGCAAGAGAAAATTCTAGTGGCATCCTCCCATTTTTAATAAGAAATACTAGGTAAAAGAGGGGATCAGTTATTCTTTCTAGCTGAAGAGTGAAGATGAACATTTAAGGTATCTAAGCCAGAACCTTCTAAAAGAGATGTCCGAAGATGTTCCCCAAAGGCACTGCTTCGGTGAACTGCTGTTACTGCTGCTACTGGAAGGGCTAATAAAATTCTGATGATGATCAGGAAATGAACCCACAGGAACATGTGTTATGTGCATGTCCAAATCATGATGGACCTTCTCAAATAAGTATAGACCTTCACCCACTGCAATTCAAAGAAATTTATAATTTATCTGAAGAAGGAAAAGAGGAAAAATGATCAAGGACATGGTGCTACTCCTTTCTAAGAACAGACAGAAAAGACTGAGAACCTTTAGTCTGCAAATAAGTAGGGGGAACATAATGAATGATCAGCACTTACTGTGCTAACGTGCTGTTTGCGTTTCTTGAGCGGTTATAATGCTTTTCATTTCTGTGACTTATTTGCCCTGGTCCACTGTCCCCTCCAACCACCATGCTCTTTAGGGATATTTGTAGTCTTAGAATATTTGAATTATAGGAATTCAGAGATCATCTCAGGTGATTTCTCATTTTCTGATGAAAGGCTCTGTAGAATTAAGTGATTTTTTACCTGTTTCCCAGGCAGAGGCAATGAGACTAGAACATACAAATTCAGCACCCTCCCCCCAAGCACTTCTTGCCATAGTCCCTCAGTTTTTAGTCATCAATAAGGGGGCCAACTGAATGTCAGCTTCAAATCAACGCAGACATAGGAGGCCACTCCTTGAGATTAAGAGAGACAGAGAGAGAAAGGAGGGGAGGAGGATAAAACAGCAAAATGTCAAGAACACTGAGAACATGACTCACACTGACCAGATCCCCAGGCGCTTCCCCCCAGTACACTTGTCATCACAGATCTCTTCTAGAACTGCCTTCTTGTGCAGCCTCCTGATCTCAGATAAAACATAAGTAAATAGTAGCACCTCTGAGCTCAGGTCATTGTAACAAGAAGCAAAACCTTGTAGTTTTCGTATTTCTGTTCCTTGGGAAATCAATTTACAGATTAGATGTGAGGCAGGAAATGACGCCTCATTAAATGGTGTTTAAGTGCTCTTTCTTTCGGCATTTCCTGTGACTAAAACCTCTTCTCTCACAGGAAAAAAAAAAAAAAAAAAACAAAGTGTAGTCCAGGAGGAAGGCAAACCCAGAAAGCGAAAGTAGGAAAAGTTATGGTGGTATAATCACACAGATGTTTTCATCAGCAAATCCAGCAGCTACACAGCTTTTGTCAAAAGATATCAGAGATAGGGAAATGTATTTATTTGCTCGTTAAATATTTACTGAGCTGCTACTATGTGCCAGACACTCTGGGCATGGTAAGGCTGCAGTAGTGAATGAAGCAGATTTTGCTGCTGCCCTCAGGGAGTTTTCATCCTTGTTGGGAGGGAGGAGAGAACCATATATAAATAGAAAAAATTTTAAATGTGAATTTGAGTAATATATGTTAGGGAAAAATAATGTAGAGAATGAGGGAAGAGGAAGTTTGCCCTTTCATACGTGATATTTGAACAGAAGGAGCTAAACACTGTAAGAGAGTCAGTGAGCAAATAAGTGGAGAAAGGATTTCCGGGGGGGGAAAAAAACTGATCACAAAGATGTGTTCTAGGAAGAGCAAGCAGATGGGGAAGTGAGAAAAGGAGAGAGTTACAACTCTTGAAAATTGATAGTTGATGATAAGAAAGACTGTGTTTGTAACAGATATATAAATAAAAGCCAAAAGTTAGTAGCCTCAAAGCAGGAGATGAAACCCTAGGTTAGACCAGGTTTTGGAGAAACAAGTTTCATGGAACAAAGATAAGAAGTGTTAGAATTAAAATTAGTTATTTATCATTATTACTTGCAGATTATTAATGGTTTCTTTATGTGGCAAGAATTGTAAGTTGACCTCATATACGTATGCATATATGATAAAATGTATAGAATTTTAATACAGAGTATGAGTGTAATAATTCTCGACAAATTCTTAATCTTCACAAAATCCAGGGTAAAGAATTCCTTTAAATACTTTTGTTTAGAGATTCCTAAACTACCACAGTCATTGTTCCATTGCTTACTCCCATGTGCTGCTGGAGTGTAGATTGATATAAATATCCTGGCAAGCTATTAGGCCTTAGTGTATAAAGAGCCTTGAAAAAATTTATGCCATTAGACACAATAATTCCACTTCTAGGAATCCATCCTAAGGAAATAAACAAATACAGACAAAGATTTATGGGCAGGGATATTCACAATAGCTCTATTTATAATAGTGAAAAATTAGAAACAGCCTGAATGTCCAACAACAGAAATTACTGTACATCCATATGATGGAATATTTTGCAACCACTGTAAACTGTGATTTCAAAGATTTTTAGTAAGAAGGGAGCATTCTAATGAGCTAAAATAAAATGAGAGAGCAGTTGAAAGTATATACAATTTATATATACAAAATATACAAAAGATGTATGTATCTCTATATATCATGGAGAAATGACTGAGTTTACACCAAATAGCTCAGAGGTGGAGGAATGAATAATTTTTATTTCCCTTGTTTACTTTTTTCCGCAGATTTCCCACTATGAATACCTATCATTTCTATATATGGGAAAAAAATGTTTTAAAAAGAATGTGAAAATTTGGCTCTCCTTGGACAGCTTCCCTTTGATGGGGGGAAAACTGACCACTTCTTTTCAGTCTTCAAGTTTTCTATAGAAAAATATCCGGGCACATTTTTCTTGCTGATGCCTGAGTCCACAAGTTGTACCTGTCTTGAGGCTAAGAATTCAGATTTTTAAAAAGTGCTTAGGTCCCAGCCAGAGTTTTCCACAGTTTATCCCATTGTGTTTCTGGGAGATGCTCTTTGAAACAAATATTTCCTTGGTAAAATAAATTTGGAAAATGCTGTGTAGTTGATTCTCCTCTTAAGAGCCACGATGCATATTAAGATGTTAGAGTTTCCAAGATGTACTATAATATAGAAAACTGACCGAATTTGTTTACTCAGCATATACCAAACTTGATGAGAAAAAGCTTTTTTGTTTGTTTTTCCTCATGTACGCTCTTTTAACATTTTTCAGAACTAGAGGTCCATGAAAAACTCTGTATGAAAAACTTGGATTAGGTAATTTTGAGACAGGCAAATGGATAAAGGACTGTTTTAGAAAATGGAGTACTTGGGGGAAATGTTTGCAGAATTATTAAGATGAAAGCCTCTCAAGTTGATAGTAAAAGTACAAACATGACTTAACTCAGTGTTTCCACTGGGCTTCTATTGGAAACCCGATTCTCAGCAGGTTCAAAACACATTACCTGTTTACTGACAGGCCTGACATACAGACTGCGAATGATTCAGTTTATTTCAGTGAATTTTCACAATCTTGGCAGAAGGAAACGCAGGTTAATCATAGACCCCCTTTCTCTATGTACCTAAATGTAGTGAAAGAGCAGCATGGTAATAATGTAACACTTGTTGATAGAATCAGTGAATTTAAATATACTGTTCTCATCCGTCACCTTGAGTACAACAAGAAGCACACAGACCTCATTTCATTTTTGTTATGATTTTATCGCTGGAAGAGACCTTAAAAGTGGTCTTGGGTCTTCAGAAAGCTGAGTATCACTAACCTCATTTTCAAATGAAAACCAAGGAAGTTAAGTGACATGCTTAAGGTCGCACAGCTGGACTTAGGCTTCATCTAATATTTCTTGGCTCTGTGCTTCTGGAAAAGAAGAAATGGACCTGGCTATCTGAGGTCACATGACCGGGAGAACTGCCAGCCACCAATCTCTGGAGAACATCTCATTTTCAGTCCCCCAGACCCTATATCCAGCTGTGGGAGCCCAGAGTCACCAAGTCAGCCACTGAAGATGCAGAATTCAAACCCAATCTTGTAACATCCCCTTCTGCTCTGCTGTCCTTGGAACTGGTATTTCAAAAATGTTTGGGTTTTTTAATTGAGATTTATTATTCTGTCATAAATAAAGCAAAATTAAAAATAAGGCACAATCACAAGTCAGCCACAGTTAGGATCTCTCCTCCCCATTTGGAAGTTACAACTCTCCCTCCTTCTTGAGTCAGAGACACACTGGAGCAAGAAGCAGTTGTCAGGACTCCTCAGACCCTCCTTTTTTTGGCAACTTAGAGCTTTTAACTAGAAATCTCCCTCCTGCCTTCTGCGTCAGATACCTCAATGATTTCTTGAATGGTGCAAACTGAAAACAAGTAGACTGCCAGGTATTTGTCCAGCAAAAATGGGTTTAGTCAGGATCAACAAAAGAATTGCAATTCGAAGTCTGCAGCCATGGCCAGCCTTGGGCAAAATTCCCCAGCAGCAGGAGAGGAGAACACTTTTAAAGAGGGAAAAAGGAAGTTGGGAGGGCTCTAGTAAACAGAATCCACTGGAGGACTTGAGAGTTACAGGTATAGTGGCTTTTCATTGGCTGAGCTCTTGCCAGGCAAGAAGAGGAAGTCTTTGTTTTCCTGTTGGGCTCCTCTATCTAAAAGGGCATGAGCACTCCTCCTTCTGGCCTCACGACTCTTTTTTTTCCTAATTGAACTATAGTCATTTTACAAAGTTGTGTCAACTTCTGATGTACAGAGTAATGTTTCAGTCATACACATAAATACATATATTCCTTTTCATATTCTTTTTCAATATAGGTTACTACAAGATATTGAATATAGTTCCCTGTGCTATACAGAAGAAATTTGTTGTTTATCTATTTTATACATAGTTATTACTATCTTCAAATCTCGAACTCCCAATTTATCCCTTCTTCCCTGCCTGGTAACCGTAAGTTTGTTTTCTATGTCTGTGAGTCTGTTTCTGTTTTATAAATAAGTTCCTTTTTTTTTTTTTTTAAGATTCCACGTATAGGTGATATCATACGGTATTTTTCTTTCACTTCCTGGTTTACTTCACTTAGAATGATGATCTCCAGTTCCATGTTGCTGTAAATGACATTATTCCCTATTCTTTTTTACGGCTGAGTTGTATTCCATTGTATAAATACACCACTGCTTCTTTATCCAGTCGTCTGCTGACTCTATTTTAATTGAGGTTTATTTATTGATTTTTACAGTGGGTTTAGACTCTACAAAAAATGGGAAGAGCCATTGTCTTTAGGCTGCTTCTGCCTTCAGACCTTCCAAAAACCCCTAAGGTAGAAAATATAAAAGGCCAAATACTGCTTAAAATTGGGGAGAGAAAAAAATGCCAAACAAAATAATAAAAATAACAAAAACAGTAATCATTCTAGCGACGCTTTACTGAGTGCCCTTTGTCAGTCACCTTGATAAATACTTTTTCACCAATATGTAATCCTACCTTATGAGGGAGATCTGAGAGATGACAAAAATGAGGCTTAAAGGAATAGTAAATATCTAGGGCTACCCAGGTAACACAGCTAGTGAAATGGCAGTGCCCAGTTTTGAAGCCCATCTACGTCCTCCCCCCTAAGCGCACACCCTTACTACCTGCATTACTCACTTCCAGGACTTCAGAATGGGACCCTCTCCTCAAAAATTAAGATGTCGGTATGTTTTGTATCAATAAAATCAGTTCACTCTTAAATTAATGGCATCAGTGGAGCTGGCTGTCAGAAGGTCTAGTACATGAATGGGCTTAGTTTGAAAAGCACTTTGTTGAAATAATTGTACACCTCGAAGGAAGCCATGGACATAGGTCCAGAACCAGCCTGACTTTCCTTCTCAACATTCGTGAGTAATACTAACTTACACTCAGCACTGGCCGCGCACAGGCTCAAAGGGCATCGTTGCAGCTGCTGTAATCTATGGTCCCACACGCCGTAACCTTCGAATACTGTACCCAAACTGTCAGCCATTCCATTTGAGCATCTCTTTTTAAATTAAAAGAAAACGATGTCAGTGATTATGAAGGCTGGATTTTTGTGTGTATGCGCAATGTTGAAAATAAAAAGGAAAAGGATTAAGCACAGAAAACCCCAAGCACAATTCATCAGATGACAAAGTTTTTGCCAAGTGCAGAACGAAACGCTTTTCTTTGCTAAATCCAGATCACCATTTGTCAGAAGCTATCATTTCATACATTGTACTTCTCATCCCCACCTTAACTTGTTTTTCTTTTTTTTCCTTTAAACAACATTCCTCCATCCATACGACTGCTTCAGTAGTCGTGAAGAGCCAGCTTCAGGAGGCACGAAAGTCCCCCTAATGCTGGGTTAGAGCTGGCACTTCATCCCTCACTCACTCCACTGAGCCCTTCTAACCTCCTTTAACTTTGAATTTCCTGGCTTTTGTCACTTTAAACCAGATCCTTCATGTCATTTAGATGGGAGCCGCCCCCCACCTTTGGGGTAAGGGGTTGGGTAAAGAATTTCATGTTATTTTTAACTGGACTATCTCGGTAACCTTGGGGGACATCCCTGGAGCTGAAATCCATTCGAGTAATAATAGCTCAGCGGCTCATTCCCTGCAGACAGCTCTGTGGAGTCAGTCTGGAAAGGCTCTTTAAAAGCACGGTCTGCCTGGCCCTTTTCTTTTGGTTTCTGTGGAATTTTTCTTAGTACAATTTTTAGCCAAGGGGGTTGCCGTCAATTGTAAACCCAGGCGGACTGAGAGGAGAGGGTAGTGGGGAGGGCTGCTTGTGTAAGCCGTGTGCTGGGCTTGGTGGAAAGCAGCAAACAATTTTGGAGTCGACAGGGATGTATACTTTAAAATACAATTAAAAGTGATGCCCCTTGGCTGATGACACTTGCCTTGCCAGTCATTTAGTCTTAAATTCCACGTGCTGAGCCACCTCCCAAATGCTCTGGTTCTCACAGAAGGCAGGGCAGCCTGTGATTACCAGCCTCCCAAGATTCTAGTAAGTTGCTCGGACAGTATTTCAAATGGATGCTTGTTCTGAGACTGAGCAGATCCAGCCGGAATGTGGTGCCACTTTCGTCTTCAGGAGGGAGGTAGAGTTGTTCTTGCCTCTTAGTGGTGCACGAGCTAGAAAGTGGAAAACATCTAAGCCAACTTCCCAGCCCTGTGTGGGCAAGCAGCAGAGTGTGTAGTCTAGACCTGATTCAAAAAGACTTGTCAAATGGAAGAGAAATGCACAAACATGTCTGCACTTTGTCCTCTGAATTTTAAAAGCATCTAATGTTACAGAGCTCACGTGAACCTTATTTAAAGCACAGCCGTCCACAAAGTATTCCCTTTATGGTTTTAGTGGCTGTCCTCTTTCCTTGCTGTTCACGACTATGATTATTTTATAAGCCCTTTTGTAGCTGAGTTTATTTGACTTAACCTTTTAAATGTAGCTTTGTTTCTGACAATACAGGAAGTACAATTCCCAAGGAAAGCTCTGTATGAGGGGTTGATGCAGGAGACAGGCATGTGATTTGAAATAAGAAGTCTTGGGAAGACAATAAACTTATTTGGTAGTTTCTCAGTTTTTCCAGTGTGACTATCTATGAAGCTGGACGCCAAGTTTTGATTCCTAGATTTTATGAGGTTGCAGAGGTTCAAAACTAATTCTTGGCTAGGTGTTCTTTTTTTTTTTTTCCCCCTGATGAAAAATGCAGGCATGAAAAACAAGGTGCAGCATCCATTTTCAATTAAAAAAATAAAAATTTAAAACCTCTCCCTCTGGGCCTGGTACCGAGCCAGGTGAGGGAATGGAATGGGTGTGGTCACTGAGAAAGTAATAAGTTGAAAATACTCTTCAGCTTCAAGTAACTTTATATTTCAGAGGGATCCCTCCCCCCTCATCCCAATAAAGAAAGTTACACTGGGCTATCATTTGATTTCAATATTTTTTTCTTTTAAAAATTCATTTACTTTGAAATTTTCCTAATTCCCAAGGACCTTGGATTTGATCTGTATCTTCTCTGTGCAACTCTGATTTCTGTTCGATCTCACAGTGGTAAATATTTGAAATCCAGCCATTCCCAAGGGTGGCAGACCAACGTACTGAACACAGAATCGTTTCACTTCACCGAGAGATGAAGTCAGGCTCCAGGGGATAAACAGCCGTCCATAAATAACTTCTCAGAACTAGCTGAAGGAACATATCCTGCAAAGAAATCCTGGCCCAGTACACTCTATTTTGTTTATTTTACATAAAAGTTGTCTTTGTCTAGATCTGCACTCGCATAAAAGCACTTTCAGAAAAACACGCAATTAAAACAAAACAAAATGAAGTGGGGGGAAAAAAGCCTCACCTGCAAGGAAATTAAGTGTTCCTTTTGAAATGCCAGGAGAAAATTAGCTTACCTGACATTCTGAGGACTAAAGAGTAGTGAGAAGAGGAAAAGGATGGGAAGGGAATTCCAGGCCAGGTTCTAGTATTCATAGCCTCTGTGTGAAGTCTAGGCTCTGTCACAGTTAAAACCATTTCTGGGGTCTGACTTCTCCAGGCAAATCCAAGTGCTGTCAGTAATGAGTTGGACTTCAAGACTTAACATTTGGCCGAGATATAACTGACCCATCAGCACTGTGAGCTAGCTTCAGTTTCTTTTTGACAATATGGAGGAAACTGACTAACTTATAATGTTCCTGGGGGATGGGGGTATAGCCTAGTGGTAGAGAGAGTGCTTAGCATGCACGAGGTCCTGGGTTCAGTCCATTAAAATTTTTTTTTTAATTTGTAAAAAAAATTTTTTGAAGTTTTAATTTGTTTAAAAAAATCTTCTTTTGAGACTTCAGTCTGTATTTTAGTGAAATGAATTAAAGCAAAGGGAAAGGGTGGTGGGTGTCAGAGGAATCTGTGCTATATATTGAATCCACTTTGAGTGTTGTCATTTAGCTCAGTTTCATTTTTAGCACCTAAAGAAGTGATCCAATTTACATATTTGGATGACTTATCTGTATATACTTAGCCAAACTGAGGGGATTTATAAAAAGAACATGAACTTCAAAGACCCTCCTTAAGGGTCAATTAGTAAGTGCAAGTTTATATTAACAATTACCTCCTAGCTTTTTAACAGTCAAGTACTTGAATTCTTATGAATTTTAGTCAATTTTCCTTCTAATGTCTTTGGTTTCTGCCTCTTTCATTTTTGTCATCACCACCTTAGGTCAAATTCTTACCATTTCAGAAGTGTATCATTAAGATAGACAGCTTCTGAACTGGCTTGACTGCTTTCAAGCTCTCCCCCACTGCACTACAACCCGAGCTCCACCTCTGGATTAATTATCTTAAAATCCTGCTTTATATCATGAATTCACCTGGCTCCGCATTTGTGTTGGCACCCTCCTTCCTAAAGGAGAATTTTATTACCTTGTCTCTGCCATTCTAATTTCATGTCTACTGATTTCTTTAACCAAACTCAATATGAGCTAGCCTTTAAAATCTTTCCTGTTCCACTTCCTTCACTTTTATTTATACAACGTCCCTGCCCAGAATGTCCTTTCTTCAATTCGATGTCTCAAGGTCTAATTTAAGCCCAACTTTCTTCCACAATGGTCTACATTTTTTCTGAAGCTCTATGAAATAATATACCACTTACTTTGGATTATTGGTTTATTTTGCTTATGTACCTCATAACCCTAACTAGACTGTAAATTTCTTAAGGACAAGAACTCGGTCATGCAAAATCTTTTTATTCCCCAATCAGTATTTGTCCACAATTAGCCTGAAGAAACAATTCCTTCTTTAGGAATGTTTGAACTACTTTATTAATATGTGATTATCAAGAGGAACATTCCTTTGTTGAGATAGTTTCAGATTCCTAAAGTGCAAGGTCATTCTCAGCTTCTGTAACTGATGGATGGAAAAAGCTCTCCAAGCTGATCTAGACATGAGGGGCAAAATCTATGGAGATGGGAGGAAAAAAGGTTGGCCATTTCCTCTTGTTCTTTACTCTAAAAAGCCTGTTTATCCAAGAAGGAATTCTTAGGGTATCTGTCACATAAAGAATTCAACAAGGAAAGAGATTGTGTAGTAGACAACTGGCTTGAACAGATTAGCTCTATTATGTAGCCCAGATTGCCTAGATCCTGCTATTTCCTTTATGTTGTCTTCAAGCCTTTAGTAATTACATTGAATGTTATAGCCATGTGTAAGTTAAAGGAATGGTCAACTGTCCAGTGTTAAGGGGAGAATTTTTCCCATTTGTGGCCAGTGTCATGGTGGCAATAGTGGATGGAGACCCAGATCAATCGTAGAAGTATGGTGTCCATCTCTCCTCCTCACTAGAAGGTGTCAAAATTAAGTGTTTAAGGTTTTATGTTATTTTTAATTTTATTAAGAAAGTAGTATTTTCTTCTAAAATTCTTATTAAAAGAAGTATAATATTGAAGACATAAAGATATTATTATTATTCACATGTGGACTCAAGTGTAGCAGGTTTAAAATCTATGACATATAATACAGATATATAGAGAGAGAATTTCATTTTCTAGAACAATATTTTGTTCATAACCTCCTATTTCTGCCTAGTTATGGAAAGAAGTTTAAATTTTCTCCATCTAGTAATTAATCACTTTTGGTTTAAGTTTTGATTAAGACTTTTCCAAGTTAAATCAGCCTTTGAGGTGAATACTCAGTTCAGCATTTTCTTCTCATCTTTTGTTTTTCTTTCTCTCTCAGCAACATCTGGGCACAGAAGAAATCTCCTGAACATCTTAAACTTGAGCAGATAGGGTACACCACCAGTCTGTGAGTCTTTACCTCACAGTATATAAAATATTAACTTAAAAAATATAGACCCTAAATATAAGTGCCTAACTAAAAAATAAAATTAAAAATATAGGAGAAAATCTTTCTGCTTTGGGGTCAGGCAAAGATTTCTTAGAAAGGACATAAAATGCACAAATAATTAAATATAAAATACTGATGTATTAAAACTTAATCAAAAATACAAAACTCTACAAAAGACAGTGTTAGAAACACAAATAGACAAGTCATAGACTGGGAGCTAATATATGTAAAATAGTCATCTTATGAAGACCTATATCCTTAATATGCAAATAATTATTACAACTAAACAACAAGAAAAAAACAATTCAAAAATGAGGAAAGAGTTGAAAAGACACTTTACCAAAGAAGTGATACAGATGTCAACTAAGCATATAAGAAGATTGCCCAATAGCGTTAGTCACTAGGAAAGTTAAACTGAAAACTGCAGTGAGATTCCACCTCTTAGAATGGCTGAAACCGGTGAGAGACGATGCCGAGTATTGTAAGGATGTTGGGAATGCACAACGGTACAGCCACTCCGGAAACAGTTTATTGTTCTTAAAAAGAAGGCAATTTCTTAAAAGGGGGAATCTCCAGTGCTCCCATAGGAATGGCTGGAAGTGGCAATACACTTGGTCAGAAGACCACATTCCACAATCTTCCTTCCTAGTTAGCTGTGGGGCTAACTTCTTGTCAGTGAAATGGAAGCAGCAGTTGTTGGGTGGAAATTGCAAGGAAGCTCTTTATATCATAGCATTCAATAAAAATAGAAAGCAAGCCACAAATGAGAATCACATATGTAATTTAAATTTTTCTAGTAGCTACATTAAAAAAAAGTAAGAAGAAACAGATGAAATTAATTTTAGGAATATACTTCCACCCAATATATCCACAATATTACCATTTCAACACAAAACCAATAAAACAAGTATCAATGAGATAATTTATGTGTACTTTTTTTTAGGGTAAGGAGTCTTCAAATTCTGGTGCATATTTTCCACTTTCAGAATATCTCCGTTCAGATGAGCCACATTCCAAATGCTCAATAGCCACGTGTAGCTGTTGGTTACTTATATTAGCACCGTTTTAGATAAATACGCATTTTCTGCCCTTCCGCTTCTCTTCCTTCTGCTGTGATGCAGTACATCTGTGTTGGCTGGAATTTCACCTGCTCTCCTAGATCGTGAATTGTCCTTGAGTTTGCAAACTGTGGAACAGAAAGATAAAAGAAATCTGATTCTAGGTGCCTATACATTTCCATTACCAGCCATGGGCTGCCAAATGCTGGGCTGTTTTTAACATGGCTACAGTAATATTAGACAATATGAACCATGGTAAAAGTCCTTCTTAGTGATAAAGAAGACCACTTGATATTAACAATATAGAAGAGAGTATATTATATCAGATAAAATCACAATTTTAGGAGCATATATCTAGGTATAAATCCTGGCATTGCTGTGTAGTGATGTGTAATTTGGGGTAAGATATTTGAGCTCTCCAGAGTTAAACTCTTTCATCAACTGTATAATGGAGATAATAATATATTTCTCTCAAAGTTATTGTAAAGACTGAAAATGTTAATATATGTGAAGTTCATATATATAACATGTAACTTAGATTACATGTATCAATCACACAGTAAGTTCAGAGTCAGTTGCTATTCATTAGGGAAATAAACGAATATTTATGATTCTGAACTTGTATGTACCTGTATGTAAGCTCCAAACACATAAAGCAAAATTTACAAACTTATACAGAGTGGTTGATAAGTCTACAGTCCCAGTTCAGGAGTTTGACACACTTCCCTGTAACTGACACTTGGAGCAGACCAAAAAATGAAAAAAGATTCAAATAAATGAATGTGATTAGCATGCCTTGAATAAGCATCAGATTTGGTGATCTTCAGAGTTGAATCTGAGCTCCCTGAAAACTCTTACACTCTCACAAATGTGAAAACATAGCAGTTTGAGTGATTTTTATTATTGGGAAAGAGAGAATGCTGTATTCTTAGTTTTACCACATTACTTATATTTGGGGAATCATGATGCACATCTATGCTCAACTTTTTTGTTTCTTTCCATTACATTCACACACTAAATATATTTTAAAACTCTGTATTTTAATTTGACATAAATCATTACTTTCATGATTTATTTATCACATAAATGTGATATTTCTCGTTGCACTCTTAACTACTTTGTATATCCCTTAGCAAAACAGCACAAGCAAAAGAGTGGATAATGCTTTGTTTAGAGGCCGATGAATGGTCTCTCCAGTGGGAAATTTCTAGCACAGCTTTTTTATTCACCCTGTGGGCAGCTATTCCCTTAGTCTGTCTCCGAGTGAGACACAGCAGGTGGAAATAAACCCAAGCTTCCTAAGTGTTGAAACACTTGCAACAATTCTCGTTTATAATAGCTCCTTTAAAGTTTGCGTGTTTCCCCCCCCCCAACTTTTGACTATCTTTTGAATTATTCACATTTGTTTGTTTGTTTATCTGTTTCAATGAGATAATTTGCATCATTTGTGAAGAATCAAATGGAACAGAATTTGTAATTTTTTTTTAAAAAGGCAGTTGGCTAAGTATTAGACTAGAGCCAGAGGGGTAGAAAAAGAAACAGGATTCAGCTCAAACTTACTAAACCATCTCAATGGTACAGAAACTCCAGGCAACTGAAATACCCTCTGGAGAGTAACATTTCATGCTTAGGAAGAAGTTATTTACTTCGTGCAGGAAAGTACTTTGCTCCACAGAGGGGCCCTGGCTCACCATAATATTGGGTTTGGCCTATCGTGGGACTAGACTTAAAATATTTTATGTTCTCAATTTATTTTCTCTCATATCTGGATTAAAGATAATTTTTCTAGACCTGAATTTTGGAAAATTTCTCTTGTCAAATATATATGCCATAGATTTGACTATAAACATATTGGTCTAATTGCAGAACTTACCACTGGGGAAGCTAATTATTTGAGGTGTGAGTCCAAAGTAGAATTTCCCCACCTTTATGTAAACCACAAACACATATCTCTGGGAACTTAAAGTGTTGAACTCCACTGCCTGGCAAAGAGGCATTTCCTGCTGCGCCCTCCCCTGGGGAGGCTCAGGCCTTTGGCTAGGGGCTGATTCCGCAGGCTGGAATCTTTTTTCCTGGTTGTGGGGGTCCCCTTAAACACAGGGGAATTGTGGTGACCCTCTGAGGTTGCACAGGGAATTATTTGAGTGCCTCCTTTCAGTTTCACTCACATCCCTTCGCCTTGCGGGAACAAGGTGCCCATTCTCCTGTGAAGGGCTTCTTTGGCAGTGCCTTCGGGCCAGGAATTGCTGAACTGCCTCCTGTCTGTACCCTCGGGTTTGCTGGAGCCAAGACAGCAGAAGAGAGGGATTCCCTTTTAGCTCTGTGCCAGGTGCTTTTACAGTTCTGTCTTGTTTTTGTTTTTTTCTACTGGGCAAAAATTAGAAGCTTTTATTATCTCAAAGTACTACCCCTAAAGCTCTAACTTTAAGACTAAAACAGAAATCATGCATATTACCACAACAGAAATTATACAGCTTTTATTTAAAAGTGACAGTGCCAATACCGGTAGCAAGTATGAATGCTTATCAAAGATAGATTTCAATTGTACTATATATAGAATTAAATTTTATATATTATTTAGTGTATGTTTATTAGATACATACTGTGTACTAGATCCTGTGTTAAGCACAAAGACTGAAAAGCAGTGCTACTTGGTCCTACTGTGAAACTACTCACGCTCTCCCCTGGGATATGTGTGTAGGGAGGCGACAGGTATGCAAATATATAATTATAATGCAATGTATATGCTGTTGTAGCTCAGAGAAACAGTAAAATCTGACTACGGTGCCTTACAACAATTTCATAGGGGAGGCGATATTTGATGTGGGTCTGAAAGGGTAAGTTGAATTAGAAGAAAGAGAAAAGTACTCTTTTTAGGAAATGGAGACAGTACATTAAATAGGAACAGAGACCAAAAATAGCCTGAAATGTCTGGGAAATGGTTAGTATTTTGGTATAAACAGGAGGCAGGATTCAGTGGATGGAGTGATGCTAAGTGAATCTGGAAAGGAAAATATTACCTGGGTGATAATGCATTTGAAGTGAAATGTCAAGGCTTTGGGGCTTTGTTCGCTAGGCCATGGAGTTTGCCTTTGAAGGCTTAAAGAAGTGGAGTACTGGGATCCTTTACTGAGCACTTACCATATGCCACACATTGTTCTAAGTGCTCTAGATAAATTTACTCATACACTCCTCGCTATGTCCATACGGGGGAAGGACTCCAGTGATTTCCACATTGCACATGACCCTGGGCAACCCATAGGTTTCCTCATATCTTCCAGTTAATCTATAGGTTCTATCCAGTCCCAATCAAAACCGCAGCAGGAGTATTTTGGTAGAAACTGACAAGCTGATTCTAAATTCACATAGAAATGCAAAGGTTGTAACAACTTTTAAAAAGAAGAACAAAGTGGGAGGATTTACACTACTTAATTTCATGATTTCTTGTGAAGCTATGGTAATAAAGACAGTGTGATATTTGCATCAAGATTGACAATAGAATAGAGATTCCAAAAATAAAACCATACACACACATACACACACACACACACACACACACACAAGGTTTTTTGTTTGTTTTGCAAAGATACAAAGGCTACACAGTGGGGAAAGGGTAGTCTTTTTAACAAATGATGCTGGAAAAGTTGGATGTCCAAAAGCCAAAAGAAAAGGACTTTGAGCCACATCTCACACTATATAAAAAAATTAAACTAAATGGATCATACACCTACATCATTTTAAACCCCAAACTATAAGACTTCTAGCAGAAAACATAGGAGAAAGTGTTTGTGACTCCAGGTTTGGCAAAGATTTCTTAACTATGACACCAAAAGTATGATCTATACAAGAAAAATATAATAAACTGGACTTCATCAAAATTAAAAACTTCTTCTCTTCAAAAGAATACTCTAAAATACTAAAAAGACAAACCACAGGCCAGCAAGGAACATATTTGCAAAGCATGTATCTGATAAAGGACTTATATACAGAATATATAATGAACTCTAAAACTCAATAATAAAAAAAAGAAACAACCCAATAAAGAGATGGCAAAAGATTTGAAGAGAGGATATGCTGATGGTAATCACATGAAAAGATGGTCAACATCAGTAGTCATTTAGAAAACGCAAATCAAAATCAAAATGAAGTACCATTACATGCTAATGTCTTAAATTTAAATGTCTGACCATATCAAGTACTGTCTAGGATGTCGAGCAACTAGAACTCTCAAACACTGCTACTGGGAATGAAAATGGGACTACATTGGTTAATGTTTTGATTACCATATATGCAAATTTGGTTTCTAATACAAGTTTCTATTTGTATTTTTATGTATGTGGTAGGTTAGTTACATTTCTGGACCTTGGAGAAGTGGCCCTCTGTAGGAGATGTCCTTTGTGTCCCAGCAGTGCACTCCCCTCTCATCGCTCAGGGGCTGGGGGCCAGATGGTCCCAGGGTAATGTCTGGCCTGTATTTGCAAAGTCCATTTCTCAGGCTTTGGGATCATAGTTTTCTTGCTTCTGGTGTCTGCCCCCTGGTGGGTGAGGCTGGTCAGGAGGCTTGTACAGGCTTCCCCATGGGAGGGGCTGGTGCCTGCCCATGGTGGGTGGAGCTGGGTCTTGGCCCTCTCGTGGGCAGGGCAGTCTCTAGGGGTGTATCTAGAGGTGGTATGGGCTGAGGAAGTCTTTAGGCAGCCTGTCTGCTTATGAGCGGGGCTGTCCCTGCCCAGCCCAGCTAGTTGTTTGGCCTGAGGCATCCCAGATCTGGAGCCCACAGGCTGTTGGCTGGGGCCAGGTCTTGATGCTGATGACCCAAGCAAGATGTCAGCCTCTAGGAGAGTTCATGCAGATAAATCCTTCCCAATATGTCTGCCCCCAGGTCTTTGTCACCAAGGTGAGCCACAGCTGTCCCCCTTCCCTGCCTTCCCAGGAGACCTCTGGCCCAGGCTCCTATGAAGTTACTGCCTTTACCCTTGGTTCCACTGCACATGAGATTCTGTGCGTGCCCTTTAAGAGTGAAGTCCTTTGGAGCTCCTGCAGTTAAGCCCTGTGGGCCTTCAAAGCCAAGTGCTCTGGGGGCCCTTCTTCACAGCACCAGACCCCTGAGCTGCGGAGCCTGACGTGGGGCTCAGAACTCTCGCTCCGTGGGAGAGCCTCTGCAATATACTTAATCTCCAGTTTGTGGGTCACCCACTGGTGGAGGCGGGGTATGGGATTTCATGATACTGCAGATGCGCCCCTACTACCAGTCTTATTTGGGTTCCTTCCTATGTCTTTAGTTGTAGAGGATCCCTTTTGGTAGGTTCTAGTCTTTTTCATCAATGGTTGTTCAGCAGTTAGTTGTGATTTTGCTGTGCTCATGGGAGGAGGTGAGCTCAAGTTCCTTCTACTCCACCATCTTGGCCTGTCCTCTCCTTTTAAGGCAGGGTTTCCATCCTCAGCCCTGTGGGCATTTGGGGCCAGATGATTCTTTGTTTCGGGGACTGTCCTGTGCATTGTAGAATGTTTGGCAAGACCCCTGGCTCCACCCACTAGATTCCAGTAGAACTATCCCCAAGTTGTGGCAACCAAAGTGTCTCCAGACATTGCCAGATGTCACCTAGGGGACAGAGTCAGAGCCAGTTAAGAACCACTACATTAAGGTAACTTTCTTGTAGGGTCCTGAGTAAAAGCCACCTTGGTCTGTTCCATAGAGCTTTATAATTTCAGTCTCGAGGAGGTAAGATGGAGAGTTTATTGGGCCTCTCTTCCTACTCGGATTTGCCTGCTTCCTCCCCAGCAGGTCGTATAACAGAATGAAAGACTTACTACTAAGTCAAACAAAAGGTCACACACATCTTTTTCCCAAGGCCAACAGCCTACTTCTCTTACATTTACAAAGCTAAGGAGGATCAGTTAGTATCTGCTCCAGAGTGATGACCTTAACCCAGTACACATGGTTGCCTCTCTTAGAATAAAAAGAAAACAGAAAGAAACTCCAGTAGGGTATCTCATTTCATTATAATTTTATTGAATATCATGTTCCAAGTAGCATTTTTTAAAAATTCAGCCCATTATAAATGATTCAGAGACTTCACTTTTATTTTCTGTTTAAATATTGTGCCTTGGGAGGGCGAATACACTTTTCAATGATAATCACCCATGAGAGAAGTACGCTGTGCCCTGCAGTGATTCTACGAATAGATTGCCCAGTATCTCCTGTAGGAGTTGAGTAAGGAGAGGTGAGTAAACAGAAGGTAGTCTCTCTGTGTTTCTTGCAGCCAACTTTAAGAGAACAAAGGTAGTAATTAGGATTCATTTTCTCTCCTCATCAAGACCCTCTGCTGAGCAAGCCTTTACAAAAGGTGGCATTTTTAATCAGTGATTGATAGCACCCACAGATTTCAGGCAAGAGCATGTTCTTAGTGACCTCTGTAGACTTGAGGCACTGAGTTATGTTTCACAAGCTTGACAGTGCTAAGATGTCTAAGCTTGTGAAGTTTCAAGAGCAACATTATCATGAATTGGTTGATGGTTTCAAAATGTAGATTAGCCCTGATGAAGGATTGGAAGCTACAGGAAGAAATTATGAAGAAACAGTGGTTCTGAGTTAGGAAAATGCTTTTGATTCTGTTTTTTAAAAATTGACCAAGCTTCTTTTGTTGTCTGAAATCATCTTTAAAATGACCCCACTGGATTTTCCCTGAGTTTCCCAAACTGTCTTTGACCCCACATCTTTTCTCTCCATCTCTGTGTTCCCTTGGTGTTCCCATACATTTCCCATCTCTTTAAATACTTAACCCTTGTATGCATGACTCCAAAATCTGTCTCTTTGGAAACCAGATTGTGCTTTTAACTGCCTATTGTGTGCTCCCTCAGGTGTTAGGTACTTTAAACGCAAAAACTATCTGAACATCTGGCCTTCTAAATATCTTCCTCGTTGTGAATGTCATCATAAACAAGCCACCCATGCCCCAAACCAAGGACTCGTCCCCTTTTCCTTACACTGTCGGAAACCATATTTCCCTGCATTTCCAGGGACCATATTTCGTCATCCAATCAGGGACCATGCTCTGTGGATTCTGTTTCCTAAATCTCTTTCCAGAGTTTCCATCTCCATCCCATTGCCACCTCAGCCGCCGCAGCATCCCTTGCCCGGATTTTGCAATTGACCTTTCTGACGCAATGATCTAACCTCTTTTTTCATCCTTTGCATTGCTACAGAAACTACCTTTCTAAATGAAACGCGAGCAGATTGTGTCATAGCTACTTTAATATTTAACGTTTCCTTTGACCACCAGTCTAGCCCTCGGCACCTATGTATTGTTGATGAAGCCCTTCTTGACTTGAGGGAAATCTCTCTTGTCACCAGGATTGCATCCTCACTCACACACAGGGTGGTTTCTCTCTGTCTTTATATTGCCATCCATGTTACAACACTTCTTTGAATTTATTTTTAATAATTTCAACTAAGTTCATTTATTTTATTTATTTAATAAAAATGTACTGTATACCATGTGCTGTCCTAAACACTTTAGGAATATTAATTTATTTAAGTATGAAGACTTAAAACAAGTTGTCCTGAAACTAAGTTGAAACATGTATGAGTGGCACTATGTAGAGAGACCCATGAAACATTTTTACTAGAAGATATTATCTATCACCTAAGCGACAGTTCTTAGAAGCCCTGAGAAGTTAGGATGATGTCAGGACTTAATCTTGGATTCTAAATCCCTTCTACTAATGTATTCTTCTCTTTTTCCACCTGGCAGGCTTTGCCTTATTAATTGAGGATACTGAACTCAGGGGATTATACACATAAATCATATATTTTCTAAACATTGCTTTAAAAATAAGGTGACGTGTGATTTGGGGCAAGGAATTTAACCTCCCTGTGCCTTGGTTTCCCTCCTCAAAGACAAGACAAATAACGTTACCCACCTCATAGAGTTATTTTAAAGCTTGCACATGCTAATACATATAAAACATCTAAAGCAGCACCTGGCATGTAGTAAGCACTCAATAAAAGTTGGCCATAATTTTTATGCTCCTGTCTCCCTCTCTGGACCACAAGCCCTTTGACGCCCAAGAGCTTGGATTGTGTCTGGTACCTATTAGGTGTCTCTAAAATATTGGTGTAATAATGGATAAAAAGTAATCAGAATAAGGATTCTAGGAATTAAACAGAATTGAAATTGATTTGAACACATATTAATGCCTTTTTTTCCTAAGGATTTCAAAATGCATTCAGACTTGATTCTCTTAGGAGGCAATGACTATAGACAATATCTCTGTGACAGAGAGTTATAACATAGCTAGGTTCAATCACACAGAGATTAAATTTCCTGGCACTAATGAAAGAATTTGAAACAGCTACTTCATTGGTAGCCAGTGAGAATTCTAAACATTGTAAGATGGCAGAATTAGCCTTTGTATATTGCCCTTATCTGGTTTTATCCCAGACATTTTTTTTTCTAAGAGTAGCAGTGGAACAGTCTTCAGAGATAGTGATTGCACAGAGCTCTGCAGGATTTTATAAGATGCTTTTTTATCAAGTGCTTTGGAAAGCAAGTAGATCATGTTACCTACTTCCCATAGGCATTCTCCAGGTACTCAGATGGCATCAGAGCCCAGTTGAATCACAAAGCAAAAACAAAACAAACCAAAACAAAACAAAACAAAAATAGGGTTCTCCCCCACAACACACACACACACTATAACAAATAAACAGAACTGCTGGGTGAGTATGATTTAATTTGTCATTAGGTAAGTGTCCTCCATCACTGTTTCTCTGAAGGTCATGAAAACAAAACCAAAATTAAAAAGGAAGAGTGAAATCAATCACAGTTATCTTTCCAACTAGTCAGATGTTTAGCAATATATAGACTAAACATTTGGGTGATGGTTAAAATTTCCCCAGTTTTTATCCACATTTCTACCCAAAGATTGAACCCTGTGTGGAAAAGTTCCACCATCAGCCTACAAAAGCTGAGTCAACAGAGTTAATCATCACAGAATGTACAGTTACTTATTGAATTAGAGGTGGTCATAGAGGGGAGAAAATGAGGAAACCTTAGCCAAAGTCAATGGTTTTGTGGTTGGATTTTTCTAGATTTATACTAATGAAAAAAAATGTGCTTCTGTCCAGAAGATCAATTCCAAAGCAAATAAAAACATCGTCACACTAGCCTTAAAGGGATGCCCTCACTTTCAGTAAGGGCCTGGGAGGAGCCAGGTCCTTGGAGAATTATCTAGGGGTGGATGACATACAATTTTGTTTGCTAAACATTCTTGACCTTACGTCCTCTATAAAAATAGTTCCTTTCGGTGCAGCTGAGAAAGCTGTGATTTTGCTGTCCTGACAATGTAGGCTGGCCTCCTTCATCATGAAGATGGGTGTGTGACTTTATAAAAGAAAAAGGTGGCAAGTTCAGCCATCTCCTGTTCCAGTGACTCAAACACACTGTCTCTTCCTGCCCCCATTTAGAATCCTTAACCAAGAAAGCACGTGGTGTGATTCAAGCTCAAAGTTTTTGAGCACGTCTGAGACCCAGCGTGTAAAACATTTCTCTGTTCCTGTCTTCTTTTACCCCTTCTCCTACCCCTGACTTATTAGGGTGCTCCCTGCCAGGGAGCCCTGCGGTATCAGGCCGAACATTTTGATGTAATCCCACCACCGTCGCTGTAGCTATCTCAGCCTGAGGATTTATTAGTTGTGAACGTTCATTTTTGTTTTTCCTGGTCCGGTGCCAGTAAATAAGTCACCCAAACCATGGCTGAGTGTCATTTGATAGGAAAAGGCTGGGATCACAAGGAAGCCTTCTGTCTTTCAACCAAAAAAACAAACAAAAAAAAACAAACAAAACAAAACTGCTGAGGTAAGCAGTGTCAAGCCCAGCTGCATCAACATGACGGTGGTGAGACAAATGCGAGCTTTCACTGCTGGATGTGGGGCCGCAGGACGACCAGCCTGGAAGCTCTCTGCAAGGCCAGGAACGGCTGAATTACTGCGAGTAGCAAAGTAGCGAGGGAGTGTTTCTTCAGACTACTAGCTCTGAGAAGGGCAATTCTCCTTCCATTGGCTTCTTTCTAGCACATAAACACAGCTCATCTGGAAGGACCAGGGATGAAAACTTCCCGCACACACGCAAATAAGACATGCGTGCACGTGCATAAACATGCGCGCGCGCGCGCACACACACACTCTGTTTCAGCTCCATTAGAAGAATAGGATGGAAGTATTGCCATCTATGAGTTGCTGACCCACTGGCTGGACAGTGTGGAGCAGGGAGGCCAGGAGTGGGACACGGGTTTGTGAGAGGCCATCAGGAGGGCCAGGATGGGAGAGGCGGAGGAAGAGGAGAGGGAGGAGGGATGAACTTGGGAGGGGACCGCTCTCTCGCCACAGGCCGCGCCAGCTCCCTGTGACTGTTGCCTGGGCGATGGCTGGGGGATTAGCAGGAATGCTTGGAGCCGGTATCCTTCTTTTGGACTCATGGATGGAGCAGAAGGGGGTGGATGGCTTTTCTCTTTCTGTTTCTTCCTTTCATATTCAGCAGATTAGAGCGGCGGGTTGCTGTGGCGACGACACGGAGGAGGGCTCCCGCACACCTGCACACAAACGGGGGCCCGCCAACGTGGACTTAGGCTCTCCCGGGGGCAGGTTTTTTGTTTGTTTTTTGTTTTGTTTCTTCCTTTTTTTGCTGTGGGAAACACAACAACAACGAAAATAGTAAGGGAAAGAGAGGGAGATGGAGGAGGGGAAGGAAAAAAGCGAGGGAGGAAAGGAAGAGAATGAACTATGGGTTCAGGCAATGGCAGTGCTGTTCTTCCATGAAACGGGATACGAAGCCACAAGACACACAGATGGTACCCAGAACCCCCGCCCAAGTAGCCTTGCAGGGCTGTTTAAGGATGGCAGGAAGGTGGGAGATGGACAGCACAACCTAGAACCACCAACTGTATACAGCGTGGAGGAACCAAATCATAAAAACAGGGAGAGCTTCAAAGCCACAACTCTTAACCAAGAGTAACAGAACAGTGGGCTAAATGGAAAGTTACTCTCTGATTATCCAGAACTAAAAGAGATTTGCCATTTCTGCGAACTGACTTTCTAAGTCAGTGAAGAAAATAACATTATGTGCTTTCTTTTTAAGTTTACAGAGAGAGAGAGGGAGGGGGGGGGGGTGCTGATGCGCTCCTGAGTTTAGTCCTTTGTTCTGGCACGGCTCCAGGTGCTGCTAACGAAGAAGTCAGCTCCACACAGTGTCCCGGCCTCACCTCTCTCAGACACCCTGGGCTCTGCCTTCAGTCTGCCCTTTCCTCATCTGCCTCCTCCTCTTCCCGTCTTGTGATTGCCTTCTGCGTTATTGTCTCTGTGTCCATTAACAACACATCACAACACATTGGCCTGTCCAAAGCCCTCTACAATGACAATATTTACAGAAGGTTAAATAAAATATGTATCGAGTGATTGATAGTGAATATGCAGTAGACCTTTTGAACCTGGAGCCTGCTGGGTTTGTTTGCTTTTTAAGCTAGATTCTCGAGGCTGCTTCAGCTATTTTAATATCTCTCAAACAATCCACTTACAGGAAAAGATGATTAGAGAGAAACATTCTTTGAATTTTTTTTCCTCTTTTCCAAGCAATGTGATTAGCAGGCAGTGGGCCTTGTGTCTTCCACTTTCAGTCTGGCTGAAACCAAGAGCACTTCCTTGGGGAAAGTGCGTCACAACAGATGGGGATGAGACACCCCATCAGCACATGCACAGGAATGACGGTGTACTGGTGCTCCTGGAGTCTTTACATGTGCTTATGTTAATGAACGTAGTTGGATGATCCGACCTTGGGATTTGGCTTCTTATAGAAGTATGCACGTGTCTGCTCCTTTATAGAGAGTTTATACAATACTTTCACAAGAAAGATAGCTGTGTTATAGATCAGGGCTTGACAAACTTTCTCTGCAAAGGGCTAAATATTCTAACTTCTGTGGACTATGAAGTCTCCGTAGCAACAGCTTAACTCTGTTACTGACAACGTGGAAATGGATGGCATGGCAGCATTTCAGTAAAGCTTTATTTACAACAGCAGGTGGCAGGCCCGTTTGGTCTGTGTGCCATGGTTTGCCAACCCCTGCACTGGATCTGTCCTCTTCTGGGTGTAACACACTGAATAGGTTAGAATTCTCTGTAACTCTCTCAGAAAATTTCTCTATTCTGATACCATTCTTTTCAGTTTCTAATGTTGCACTGATATTCAGTAACCAAGAACAAATAGGCAACAAGGTAGTTCAACTGAAGAAAGTATCCAACTCGCCAAAGTGACTAGAATTTCTTTTTTTAGTGAAGTATAGTTGATTTACAGTGTATCAGTTTCAGATGTACAGCAAAGTGATTCAGTTATACATATGTCTATTCTTTCCAGATTCTTCTCCATTATAGGTTATTATAAGATTCTGCATGTAGTTACCTGTGCTACGCAGTAGGACCTTGTTGTTTACCTGTTTTATGTATAATAGTATCTGCAAATCTCAAACTCCTAAATTTATCCCTCCCTGCCCTCTTTCCCCTTGGTAACCATAAATTTGTTTTCTTTGTCTGTGAATCTATTTCTGTTTTGTAAATAAGTTCATTTGTATTATTTTTTAGATCCACACGTAAGTGATATAATACGGTATTTGTCTTTCTGTGTCTGATTTACTTCACTTAGTATGATGATCTCTAGGTCCATCCATGTTGCTACAAATGGCATTATTTCATTCTTTTTTATGGCTGAGTAATATTCCGGTGTGTGTGTGTGTGTGTGTTTGTGTGTGTGTGTCACATTTTCTTTACCATTCATCTTGTCAAGTGACTGGAATTTCTTGATTCTGTTTTTAAAAAATCAAAGAATAACAGCGTGGAAGGACAGTACATATTTGAACTGGTACAGTATGATTGTCTAGTATTGTAATACCTGCCTGATCCCTCAGCATATAAGTGGCCAAGCAGTTTACTTTTAGAAAGAGTAAAATTTGCACTCCTTGATGCTTATGGATTTCAAAGGCCTATCTGGTGCCCAATTTTCTATAGTGTCTTGTGCCAAAATGCCTTTTATCACAGGGAGGCAAGTAGTGCATTGAAATATATTTTGTCGACTAGCCACCATATGTAAAAGTGATGGCCAGAACTCCCTGCCAGTTCTCTTTCAAAGGGGAGGATGGATTTCCAATGGTTCAAGCATCTTGCAGTGCAACTCATGCTAGAGAAGTCAGCAGGTAAGGGGCTGCGTGTGCAATTCTATGTTTCATTCTGAAAATGACTTCTTTCATAAATGTGGATTTTCATTATTACTGTCTCTGAAATTTATTCTTTATTTTAGGAGTTGTATATGTTATGTTTGGTATAATTTATACACAGACAGCAAAAGGAAGTGGGGACATATGTTCAACTCATTCCAGTGTATGAATTTCAATGTGGATTATAATTTTGAGGCCCTGTATGTAGTCTGATGGGGTCTTAGATCTTATTCAAGACTAAAGTGCCCATTCTCTGAGGATTACATTGATATCTAATGATGGAGTTTCGAAAATCTGCGCTTGTGAAAGCCTGGAGGAAGGTTACCTTTATCCATAGGGATGGAATTCTTCCAGAAAAGTATTCCTACTGTCAATTGCTGGGCAATACATAAGGACTGGAAAAGCTGAGTCCCAAGCAGAGCAGTCAAGTCCCAGGGCATTCCCTCAAAACTTGGAGGCAAGAAACAAGAATAAGTGGGAAGAACGGATTTGAATTTCTTGAGGAGCATCCCAGAAATACCTGAGATAAAAACCTTGAGGACAAGGTAGGCTTGTTTTGGTTTAGCCAGTTTGAGATTTAGATAATGGTGATTCTTCCTAATGTGGTAAATCCAGGGACATAGAATTATGTTACTTATTATAGTCCTTCATTAAGATAAACCAACCTAAATGTGTTCCCTTGTTGCTGAGCAAAGACCCGGAACAACTTCATCTGGGACATCACTGTAGAGAAATTAGCCATTCAATCAACAAGACACGTGAAGACAAGGATTATATAGGAGATAGGATGGGGTTTCATTCTCAGAAAGTATTACGTGTACAAAAAAGATTCAGAGTGGGAGCTTCCCCTCTCTCCTATTGACAGTTTGTAAAGAGTGAAAAGATTCAAAAGATGGGTTTTACTCTTCTAGTCGATCAGTATTAAATATAAGGCTGAACTAAGTTAACCAGAATATTATGCATAAAAACCAGAAAAAACATGATGCTTTTCATTTTTGATTTGTGATCAACAGCAAATAAAATAATTTGGGATTAAATTAAGATTAGACCTGGATGATGCCTCTAATTGAACGTTAAAATAGCGAGGAATTTTTAAATAGGATCCATTCCAAGAAGTCATTTTCCAGATGAACTCGTAATAGGGAAGACCTTTGACAGACATTTTTGGTGTCGTTGATAAAGTCAGGTATCAGTAAAATCTAATTCATGAAAGTATTGTGGGCCTTCAAGAAACTTGGCTTTCCCTTTTAGTAGTTAAGACTGCTTTGGGAAGTGACCATCATGGTGCAATTTTAATGCTTTTCCAGGAAAATTTTAAATTGCAGGGAGAGGTGGGGGGATTGCATCTAAAAGTTATAATTTATGGAAATGGGTTGTAAGGGAAAATACAGTGTTACAGTGTTAGTGCTTCTCTCTCTGTGTTCTGCTAGGGTAATTTAGGGACAGACACTTGGTGAATCAGTGTGTGTCAGGAGCAGTTGCTTGGGGCAAGTGCACAATGTTTACATCTCTAGGTCATCTTCCATCCTTTCTGTCTTACAGTGGGACTTAACTGCCACTGAGGGTCAGGATTATAACTGCTTCAAACTGCTATTCCTATACGTTGTAGAAAAGAAAGAAATGTTTCTTTTGTTTTGACAAAAGTAGAACAAATGATAACTAACATGCCGAAAGAAAAACCACTTCTCCATCAGTCCTAATACCAAATCGTCAAACCAGTTGGACGGAGGTCAGTTCAGAAGTAAGACGTGGGTTTTGGTAACTGAAGTTTTATTCTGCAACTTACGGGCTAAAAGTGAACTTAGAGTACTGTCTAATGGAGAATATTTTGCTGAGGAAAAGTCAAGAGCGAAAGGCAAAGAAAACCACAGTACTGTTTACCAACTGCAAGCCAGGCACATTAAATAACATCTCTAAGGCCTACATTAACCCTATAAAATAGGTGAGACTACTCCGTTTACAGACAGAAGCCAAGGCTCAGAAAGCATACACAATTTGCCCAAACCTATATCGAGCAAACAGGGATTCAAGGAAAAGTTGTGAATTGAAGGTCTTTTGGATAGTCTGTCAACAAGAGTAATGATTTCCTAGCTTAAGTAAATCTTGTAGGAATGAATTATTTGCAAAGGAATTTAAAAAACATCATCTCTGACAGCCAACCAGAACTACCGTAAGAGACAAAGACGGCTCAGTTTCATAAACACAGGATTATAACTGACAACAACAAAATGTAAATATGTTCCTGGTTCCTTAATTTGCTAATATTTGTTACTACATTAATTACCTTATCCCAGGTTCACCATTTGTTGAGATATAGTACATATATAAAATAGAAACAAACAGAAAAAAAATTTACCATTGTTTTCCAGTGTGATTTCAAGATGATTCTTTTTTTGAATTGTATAATGTATACAGAATATTATGTTGTAAGTCATATTCCGAGTGCCCTACAAAGGTGGTGAGAATTAAGTGTGGTTCTACTAAAAATAATGACAACTGAATTTATATGGTAATTCCTCTAAAGAAAAAAGAAAGAGTGACTTAATGGGGCGTATAGGAGCCACTGGAAAAAAGTCCGTTTTCCTTAGTAAGGTGTTCATTGAAAGGATATTATCAACGGTCCTTTAAAACCTCAATAAAAGAAGCCATAAATTTGTCTTGAAATATGCAGTGTCCCAAAATATGAAGTTGAAAGTTCTGGAGCCTCTGTTGATTTCCTTGAGGGGGGAAAAAACCAGCCAAGGGAAACTCAAACGGCTTTGTTCTTGAAATTCTAACCACGTGCTAAGTGAAGTTTCCAGGGACCCTGGTAGGATATAAAACACAGGCTGCAAGGTTGTAAAATTCTGGGTACAGCTATGGTGACCTTGTTCATCAGGGGTACAGGTTCTGAGTCTGGAGTAAAGTTCCTGAATACTCCTCTCTGTAGTGGGAAAGGCAGGGAAATGGGGCAGATTGATGACAAGTCTAACTGCTGGAAATATTTGCCTCACTTCTCTTACCTTCAGATTATGTGTCTCTGCATTTTCCTTCTTCCATTCAGTCTGAATCCCCAGACATGGATGACGCTTCTTGTCGGGTATGATTCAAAAGCACTGGACGGATGGGGTGTAGTCTCTGTTCTCGGGGATCTCACATAGACTGGGACGGGGCACGTAGCAGGCCTGCCTCTAGAAATTCGTAGGCCCAGGGCAAGACCACAACCCATATGTCTACTTTAGATACGGAAGTCACACTAATGACTTTCAGTTTAAATATGTTGCTTCTTCCAACCTTAAGAAAAATCTTTATAATGGTATGGAAGCCCAAGTACACATTTACAAGTTTTAGATTCCTTAGAGTTACTGCAAGGAAGATGGTGGCTTTCAGAGGGTAGGAACTGGGCATGCAGTCCTTTCAAGGCTCCTTCCCGCCCCACGAGGAGCCTCATGCACCAGGGGACACTCTGGCCTGTTCTCACCAGCTCTGTGCACTGCTTTCCTCCACGTACATGCTGCAGCCACATGCCCCTTGACATCCCACGGGCCTTGGGCCAAATACTGGGGACACATTCCATCCTCCTGAGAGAAGGACCTGAAGGAGAGGCAAGCACAGTCCTGCACGTGGGCTCAGGGAACTCTAGGAAAGAAATTCTGGCGTCTTGGGCACCTGGAGTATGGTCTAGATGCAGGGGCGTAGGTGACAGGTGAGCACAAGCCTTGGGCCCCCAGCCACCTGTCGTGATGGAGGGGCCTGGGCTGAGGAAGGCCTTAGCTGGGCACTCACAACATGGGGCCCAGGATAGGGGCCACTCTTGCTGAGATCCGAGGGTGCTATTGACAAGCCAGGTGTTCAAATGGGATTAATATAATACAATTCCTCTCAAAAGGCTTTCTTTCAGGTTAGGTTTTGAAAGAAACCTATGAATCCATACTCCCTAAACTTCATGTTGTTTGAAAGAGCGAAACCGAAGAAAGCTCAGTTTGTGTACCGACCCTCAAACCCAAAGCTACAGGGATATGTAGCCACTGACTGGATTGGTAACTCAGTTTTTAATATGTAAATGTAACATTCACAGTTACCATGTTTTTTTCTTTAAGCTGGAAATTCTAGGAAATTTTAGGATTCCAGTTCATTTTTGGAAACATATTGTCAACTGTGAGACTTCTGCATTTTTTTTTTAATAGTAACTGGTGCAGAAATTTCTTCCAAAATTCTCTTTTTAGATTCACTTCATTGTATTTTCCCTTTTCTGCTTATCATGACTGTTAAGACTTCATGACTTCAGTCTTTACCTAACCACACCTTTGGATTCGGTGTTCATGTTTCCTTTCACATACATTAGTCCCCAGATGATATAATCACTCTTGTCCTTGTTTTGAATTACCTCTTCTTTCTCTACATTTTTCTGAAAATCCAGTCTTAATTCCCAACATTGGCTTTTCTTGTCCCAGTTTCACATTGCATGTTATATCCTTTTCTGCTGTATCACCTTGTAAATCAACCAAAGATTTGCTTGACTTTCTTTTTTTTCCAGACATGACTTTTTGTATTAATAATGCTAAGGTTCTCTACCTACAGATATATTCATCTGTAACTTGAAACATGTTATTCAGAATTTTAAATAGATTCTTCCAAGTCGTTTATTATTTTTGAACCCCTACGCTTATAGCTATGATTTCTAAAAATAGATCTTCTGCAAATTTCATTAGTTCTGTGTTTGGCATGCTCATGCTTCTTACTGAGTTCATTAAAATGGAAAAGAGACAATTCCTCCTTTTGTCGATAATTTTCAATGTGATACTAGATAAGACCCTTATTGCTAATTACAACCTAGTTTCATTAAATTTGAGCCTGCTTGGCTCCTCAGTCACTCTGGTGTAGTCTGCTATGAATTTGAGGAAGATAAATTATTGTTGCTTACTGATATATAGTTAGTTTATGGGATTTTGGTCTTGGTTGGAACAAGTAAATTAGGAGGGATAAGGCCCCAAGTTCATATGGAGGGTTGGCCCCTAGGTAAAGTAGGCAGAAGAGGTGCAGTGCAGCCTACAAAGTCTTACCTTGAGTGTGGCCGCTTCTTACCTCAGCCAGCATCAGAGGAAGATCACTGGTCTTATATCCAGGTCCAAGTTTTATTTCTGACCCTTAGAAGTTTCTGGATTTGGACACATTATTTAACTTCTTTGTGTCTTGATATCAATAGATTATAAAAATATAACATTAGATTATCTTTAAGGTCACTTTTAACTTATACGATCTATTCCTCAGTTGTTCTACCAGGTCTGAATTTTTCCCAACCAATTTCTAATTGGGTCAGTCTTAGGTGGGAGCATTATCTTTCTACTTCCACAGTTAAGCTTCACAGAGTGTTTTAATAGAATTTTAATCTTGATTGAACTTCGAATTTCCATCTGGTGTTGGTTGAATCCATGGATGCAGAGCATGCGAAGGCAGAGGGTTGGCTGTATGCAGGGACACTCTGTGTAGGAGACGTGGGCATCTGCGGATTCTGGTATCCTCACGGATCCTGGGACCAAATCCTCGCAGCACCAAGAGGCAACTGTATTTTCAGTTTTGTGACTTGAGTCACTGGAAGCAGTTATAGGTCTGAGAATCCAGCAGCTTGAGAGCGTCCAATCAGGGACAATGGGCAAGACGTATGAAGAGGAGAGTGTCAGAGGAAAATGAGGAGTCACCAAAGACATCCTGGCTGAGGACTTTCCTGGTGAAAGTGGTCTGCCCACTGCTGGCAAGCTGTGAGGTTGCTAAGTCAGTAATATTACTATTCATCTTACGTCTTTCGATGTGGTAGAGAGTCAAATTAAAAAGTACTAGAGATACAGTATTTTTCTCTGGAATCTGCTTTGCACAGCCCAGTAAACATGCTGTCTGCTTCTAATCTTGTACTGCCTAACTAAGATACCCAAAACGCTCCTCCCCACACTCTCCATCAGCAGAAAACCCCATCCGTCATTCACACGCGTCTCTAAGGCTAAAGTCGCCAAGTCTTCTCTCACATGTCACCTGGCAGAGTTAACCTCCTCTTCCTCCGCACGCTGACAGCCTGTTACCACCACTTCTGCCGGGTTTTCTTCCATTCTGCCCACATGTAGCTGGAGCAGTTTGGAATCCGTGTCACTCTCACCTTCCCCCCATTCCTTGCCTGCGACCTCTGTGAACACCTTGAGAAGGGCAGCAGCCCCTCTCTTCTCTTTCTGATTCTTCCCAGTCAGTGCTCCCCTCCAGGCCTTTCCTTATGATTCTCTAGAGCATCATCAGGAAAGCCAAAAATGACCACGAATTGTGTCTGTCCCACTACACTCTTTCTACTACAGTCCAAGTTCTTCAGGCCATGTAAATACTTCTGACTCATTTAAAGGAAAGTTGGGAAGTGAGGGAAAGCAAGAACAGTACAAAGATTAATATTTCTCCACCTTATTCTTGCTGCATCTCTGTGACAAACTTGGACTCCTAGCCTCTTACTGTTGTTATTTTGGGGGGGGGGGGGGCGGGTAGGCATCTTAACCAGGGACTTGCATGAAAATTATCAAATAGGCTTTTAAAATCTCCATACTTGGCCCAGTGCAGGAGATCCTGATTCAGTAGATCAGGGCTAGTCTGCACAGAGAAACCTTCCTGTGGATCTGGTGTGTGGCCCAACGTTACAAGAGAACCTCTTGTAACTTAAAGTGCAGGGGTCTGGCGTCAGACATATATGATCCTGGGCAAGTTATTTAACTTCTCTGAAGATTTATATACATATATATAAATATATATATTATATATATATTTGCTTATGTATATATAATTTGATATTTTTATATATTTGATTTTATATTTATTATATTTATATATATCAAATTTGATATATATGTATAAGTTTATAGATTTTTTTAAACTGTGGTAGAATTTTCATCTGAGAGGATTAGAATAACTGGAAATACCAGTTTGTTTCAGAGAACATAGCTCTGTTTATTTAAAGCAAACATCTGAGAACAAGTGCTAGAGTTTTGTTTTCTTCCAGTTTTATAGGGATTTAACTGACATAGAGCTAGATTTTATTTATAACCAAAATATGATTTGGTCTGATATGCAGCACTAGTAATCAGTTTTGAATTTAGTAGAGTAATATGGTTTGTTCAGGTTCGACTCCCTGACAATCACAGATACACCCCACACCTGCCTAGAATGAACCACCAGCACTGACACATTTGGCAATAAGTTATTTTTTCCCCTGGCAGGTTGTAAGAGTTCCCATTGCATAATATCTGTGCCTTTGAAGGAACATATACAGGTGGATGTTTCTTTACAAGGATGAATATTTCTCTTTCTGAATCTTCTTCCATTTGCTTTCTCAGATGTTTCGTATGTCCCAAGAATACTCTTTTCACTGTGTGTGTGTGTGTGTGTGTGTGTGTGTGTGTGTGTGTGTGTGTAGCAAGAGATTTCTTCTGGCAATTGTGTTACTTAATTTTCTGATTCCCTGATTTGAACATGTTATTTTTGTTTTAAATATTTTCCAACCTCTTTATAAGCTTTCCAGGACCGTGGGTATGACTGTCTGATATTTCTTATGTTTAAATTTTTCCTGTTCTTCAGGTCCCAGTATTTTATAAAATCTTCCCTGATCCCTCCTGCTCGGGCAAGCCTTCTTTCCATTTCCTCTGTGAGGCATTGTCTGTACTGTGCCCTTAACCCTTCTCACGTGCCATGTTGTACTTTGATACGTTGCTTTGTCGTTTTAGGAATAATTTCAGAATTCTCCCTAATTCTTTTAAGCATGATACTAGTGGAGTCTCTCTGGACAGTTTCTGTTCCTCTTTCTCTGTGCCCAGCTGTGTCTTGCAAATAGCATGTGCTGTTAATCCTCTGAGGGATGCTAATTGAGAAGTATTATTTCATATGTAGTAAATAATCATATAAGGTAATATTGAAATATATCAGAGTGTTATTTATTTAGGCAGAAAGAAAGGATTCCTTCCTACTGATGTTGGCTCATTGGCCCTAACATTCTGCTGACAGTGAGAAGTACCTCACAGGTTAGATCACTGGAAAAATCAAGATATCGACCCTCGACACGAGGATTAACTGGCTCATCTCAGTTATTCAGAATGAGAGAACCTGGTTGCGTATTCTGAAAAATGGCTTTCAGGTCTAGTTCCCAGAATGTCATTTCAGTCGGAGTTCAGTAATATTTACTGCTCTTCCTAGATGCCAAGCGCCTAGGTCTTTGTTTTGGCCCCGTTTGGTCCCAGCCCTTCTGTCCAAAGCTGAGGCTTCCGCATGCATTCCTAGAAGTGTGTTTCTTATCTGCTTCCGTTCCCAAGGCCTCTGGCAGCTCTGCACAGCAGCGGGAGCTCCTCAAGCAGTTCCTGATACTGTTCCAGGTTCCTCTCCAGAAGGCAGGGGAAAGCAAGGGATCTGTTATTTAAAGGGTCACAGTTGCTGGGGGCTTGGGGGTGTGGACGGCAGTGACTCACTAGCAAATGAGTCTTTCTCACTGAAACGCTGTTCAGGGCCCTCGCTCTGCTTATAAAGACAAAGCCGTGTTCTCAGCATTGTAATCTGAGCACCTGTCCTCGTGCACACCGGATAGTGGACAATTGCTAAGTAGTACTTGTTGAATAAACTCGGGAGATCTGGTGCTATCTCTTCCAAGAAGCCTTCCTTAATTTACTGAGCAGGACTGGGGATTTCCTCCTTCCGGCCCCACTGCCCTACGCACCCTCCTTCTGTTAACTGAATGTATCTTAGTGAATGGGAGTGATTTGTATACCATAGATTTTTTTTCTATTTAGTATTTTTATTTTATTTTTTAAACAACTTTATTGTAGTATAATTTCTGTACAGTAAACTACACATATTTCAGATGTACAATTTGATGAATTTTGATAGATATATCAAGCTACCTAACATTTCCATCACTCCCCCAAGAGGTACAAATTTTGAACTCCCAATTTATCCCTCCCCACCTGCTTTACCCCCAGATGTATCTTAGTGATTCCTTGACAGCAAGGCCTTAGTAGGTCTTAGTATTTGAGTACCTCCAGTCCCAAGTAAGCATAAGGCTTAAAGAAATAGCTGCAGGAAATGACTGCATATCTTCTGTACGGGTGTCATTAGAAACGTTATTCCTTGCATGTCACAGTATCCTTTTTAGAAAATTCTCCAGAAATTCCTCTCTGTCATTATCTCTAGAATACGTGTGTTTTTCTTAGATAAGACTTCTGCTTTCACTCCATGAACAGCATATTTTGTGTCCATCCAGTTACATCTGGACCCAACCATGGTGAGAATTCAATGGCAACTGCCTTTGTATTAGCCTTACATCTGGTTCCAATGTCGGTCCCTACCATTGGTTTTCCTTTGTGTTTCCCATCTACTTCTGATAAATGCTATTTTGTTGTATTTATGTATCATATAACCTTCCTTATTATATTCTAAAATCCCTCTTTGGGAATGAAGTAGAGTAAAAGTAATCACCTATAAAGATGCGTAAATTAAGTTTACTCACTCATTCAACAAAATGGATCTAAGAACCACTGATAAATCAGAACCAAAAACAACACACTGCCTTAAATTCTTTTTAGTCAGACAAGTTAAAATCAATGAAATTTGGATGGCTTGAAAATGAGAGTGAGTGACTAGGAGGTGTCAAAGGTCATGCAATTATTTGGATGGTGCCACTCTCTGAATTAGGGGAGAGAGATAGAAGGCCAAGTTTGGGAAGGCTCTGTCAAAACAGTTGTAATGTAAATAATAATTATTATAACTAACAGCTCTATAGCTTTGTGTGGTTCACAAAGCATTCTAACACAAGTAATAGTGATAGTAATGAATCTTTGTATATTGATGTAAAGTTCATAACAATAATTTAATTTGTTTCTTAGAACAAGCCTGTGAGTTATTATGGGCCCTGTGATGTCATTCCCATTTTTCAGATGAGGAGGCTAAGTTTCAAAGGGGCTAAAGGATGCAGAAGGAAGCGTTGGGAGGAGATCTTAGGTGCAGGGGTTCTGATTCGCTGTCCTATGGTCTATGCTTCACTAGACTGCTGCTTCTAGAATTGGAAACACAGAGCTAGAGTGAGGAGTGAGTACAGGGGCGATAAGCTCTCTGGCTTTGTCAAAGAAGGAGATGGTTCCTAAAGTAAGCATTATTACTGAAGGTCATCCCCATTCCTTACAATTTTATTACCCGGTGATGATTTCCTGCGAACTCTTTGCAACAGAATGACTGTTCCTCAGTCTCCCAGGTAGGAGCCCCCTTCAGTAGAAGTGTGACACATCTGAATGTTTAACTGCATTCTTAATTCTAAAAGCATCTTAAGCAAAAGTAATAAAATAACATTTCATACACAGTTTACCTGCTTTTGAATAAAGTATGAGCAGCATGTGATAGGCATCAAGTACTGATTGATTCCCGTGGAGGTTTCATGGAGAATACTAATTAATGATTGAGCCTTGGAAATGTCGTCAAACTTCTAGTTAGAGATATTTGTGCACGTTATAAGCAAAGTACAAGCAACTTATAACTGCTAGCATGCATGTGTTTGAATACACAGGGGCAACTTTCCAGTTAGTTTTCGGAGCCTCCATGGTGGATGACCAGAAAAGAAGAAATTGAACCCAGGGGAAAAAGAGGGTTGAGTCAAAGAGCATGACACGATTATACCTTCAGTGTATGGCTTGTTCCTGGGTAGGACATGTCCTGATTTCTCTGTCTCATCCGTATTGGCTGGATCAAATACTGAGCCCAAACCCTCATCTGTCAAAAACCCCAAGTACACACACCTTCTGATATAAGCCAGTGATTATTGCAGGCTGGCCACCGCAATCATGGTGCCTCTGCCGTGTTTTCTGTGTGCTCTATGAAGATAGGTTTTGAATTCCAGATTTGAGAAACAGATGATTAAGAAATCCTCGCATGTGCTAATTCTTGCCCCTGAATCAAAAAAAAAAAAAAAAAAAAAAAAGACCATGGAGGCATCCAATGAAATATGATGCTGACTGGGTTTTCAGGCAGATTTTCTGGAAATCTGTAACCTCCACCGATCTTAAAAAGAAAAAAAAAAAAATTAAAGTACCATCCATTTCTGAACGCTTGAGCCAGCCTCTGTTAGTCAGTTCTCTATTTTTCTTATCACCCGAAGACTGAAGCATTTGGCATACGTGGGATCCTAGTCTTTCAGAGCTGGAAGGGAAGTTCTCCCACCCTGGTTTTATCTGTAGGCTGGATAAAGGTTTGGGATTTAGCAATAGGCTTTGCTAGCTCAGCTTGTGAAAAATCACATTCTTTATCAACTCCCCAGATGGTTTAGATCATTAAAAACACAACAAAACAAAACAAAAGCCCTTCAGAGTGTACACTGTGAAGATATTCTCTAATTTCCAAGAAAAATAAATATATGTCGAATTTCTCACAGATTTCTCACACTTTCTCAGTGTACAGCCTGAATTGCTGTGCTGAATGGAGAACTTAAAGCCATCGTTTTTGAAACTGCAAAGCTTTGTGCTGAATACTTAACTTCCAACAGCCCCTTTGCCTTTCCAGCTTGTCCGTCAGCCCCCACCCCCTCTAAGTCAGTATTTATCTGTTGGGGCTTAGCTTAAACTGAGACGTGGATGTCTCTATTCAATGAATTTGGGGCAACTGGCTCTCAATAAGCAACAAAAACAAAAAGGCTGTTTCAAGTCAAAGAGACCTCAAGAAACTATCCCACCATCTGCTGAGGAGAGCAAAATGAGCCTGTGGGCCAAGAGCTTTTATTGAAGAGAAGAAATAGTATTGTCATCTAAATTTTCTGCAAGATTCTTTGGATCAAAATATGATAATCACGGCAAATAGAGGCAGCCAGTAGCAGTGGCCACACTTAAGGGACACTCCAAGGGCCAGACCGCTGCTTGGCTGGGATCATTTGCTGTTATTTGGAAGCAAAACCGGGGGGCTGCGGGGGTTGGGGTTGGAGGGAGAAGGGGAGACCTGACGCTCAGCTGGCATGCACCAGTGGATAAATGGCTGGCGTTTGCAGCGCTGCATTGCAGGGGAGCTTTTAGCAGTTTGCCACTGCCAGCTGATGTCTCTGTGAACATCAGTGCCAAGAAGCCAAAAATGAAAGCAGGTGCAAGGGCAGAGGAACTGAAATGTTGGGGCGGGAGGCGGGGGGGAGATTCAGCAACAGAACTTCTGTTGTTAAAAATTGGTTGCCTTCGTTCAAACCTAAACAATGCCTCACTTTAACTCTGCATAACATTTTTAGCCAGCTAGAATCCAGCGCACACACTTAGGGCAAGCCTCTTACATTTATGCCCCGGACTAAGAGACTGGGTTTTGTTCCGTCTCTCTCCAAAGCTGGGGATTGTCTGCAAGAGTGCTGAACTCTGATGAGAGCGGGTTTTCCTTCCAAAGCCAGGAGCATCTGCTTCTGAAAGTGCCCTTTCCCTCCCAGAGTGCCCCCTCTTCAGAAAGTCCCACTTCTGCACAACCAGGGCCTGGGAACAGGGAATATTCCTGAACTCGGTGTGTCTTCGCAGAGCCGTGTCGCCAGCTCAGCTCTCTGAAATACTGCTTTCCGATGAGAAAACAGACGGGACTCAGTGCCGCCTGCAATTTACATTTCCCTCAAAAGCTCTGTGTTGCAGGAACATTGTTCCCCAAGCCCACCGCAAGTGACAGCAGGAAAAGAAACAATAGAGATAAGCAAAAAAAAAAAAATAAGGGTTCAGGACAAACTGAGGAAAAGAACTAAGGCTTGCCACAGGGCACACTAAAAATCGAGAATAAAACAGAAAAACGCCTGCTGCCCCGCCCAGCTGAGCCATTCCCAGCAGAGACGTGGTCACTGCAGAATGTGAAAGTCCTCTTTCAGGGAGATAGGACTAAAATACAGATCCCATGCAGACAAAAATACAGATCCCAAGAGGAAACTGCAGGCAATCTGTGCTCTGTGGAAAATACACTTGCTTTCTAATAGACTTTAGTGCAATGAGGGAAATAAAAATATGTTTGCTTCTGCAGAATTTTAGATAAAATGGAAATAGCAAATTTCCTTCTACAAGTCAGATGCTCTGCACGAACAAGAAAAATCTCTCCATCTATTAAAACTATCATGCCACAACTTTGGGCAATTTGGCAATGTTCACTATAATTGAAGATGGGTAAGTGTAGTGACCCTTGGGGAATGGTATTGAGAATTAGGTTTGTTCCAGGACCTTACACTTGAGGAGAGTTTATATTCAATCTCATTTGCTTCTGCTGCCAAGTGCTACTGTCTTGTCCACATGTATGTTTGGTTATTACAAGCTTTTAAAACGCAGAAGAACGTTTAACAGGTTAAACCAGAAACATCAACGGGGTCACACGCAAAAAGAATCACTGCATAAAAAGGAACTTAGTTCATAAAGCAAGCAGAGTCTGGGTCTTAGTCTGAATGAAATATTGAGTTGGGACAATATTGTAGGAAACTACAAAGCTGAGCAGTCTGAGAGAAGTGAAATGCTCTATTAGAAAAAAAGAAACAAAAACAGAAAATGAAAAATTGGCCAAGGCTAGGAAGAGGCATTCCAGAAAAAGAAACAGAGATAGCTAATAACGTAGAAGAGTGTTCAGGCTCTGGACTGAAAAAAGCAGCATTTGAAAGAAAAAGCCTTGTTCATTTGTAAATTGCGCAGATTAAAAAATATATTCTCAATATTGTTGAGGATTTGAGCAAAATAAGCTCAACTCTTGAAGGGAAATTGAAAGAACTGTTTCAAAGACTTCACTTTTTCAGCTGTATGAATTTATCTTGGTCAATTATTAAGAGATGTATTTATGTACAAAAGAGTTCATTGAGGTAATATTTAAATACTTAAAATATATAAATATGCTAATTATAAAAATATAAGAGATTGGCTAAGAAAACCATGGTATAAACATAAATCATGTTTTAGAAAAATATTCTCCATCCTGGGGAACTTCTTGCAAATATATTTGCTTAGCAAAAAACAGAAAGAGTTGTGAAATAGTTTCTCAAGGATGATCTGAATTATGCGTGCAGCGTCTGCTTCAAAATGTTAATAGTAATTATTCTGAGTTCTAGGATTACAGGTGATTTTTCTTCTTAGTTTTCTTCCTACATTCTCTTTATTTTTTTTCCAAAATCTTCAAAGTGAAAATTTAGATATTTTAAACTGTTATTGAAGAGAACTCTGTATATGGAAAGGTACACAGATAAGAACACAGTGTAATAAATTTTAAGAAATTGGAGACAGCCAGGTAACCAACACTCTCATCAGAGAAGAGAACGATCCTAGCTTCTGGAACTGCCCTCCTGCCCCTCTGTTCTCTGCCGCTCCCACTAGGTAAACTCTGTGCCCATTTGTAGCACCATAGATGAGTTTTGCCTTTTGTATACTTTAAATAAAGGAAGCTTGAAGTGTAGGACGTTTTGTGTTCAACGTCTTTCATTCAGTGTTGAACATACATTGTTTTTAAGCCAGGAGGAGCTAACAGGAAGGTGAGACCATTCATGCAGGGCAGTTTGTTGTATCAGAACTTCTTAGGATGGGCCCCTCTCCCTTCTGAGTAAGATGGCCCGCACTCTGTCTATGGAGTGTGGATCTACTTTTGCTTTAAACTAAGCATCCGACCCTCACACCTCGTGGCCCTTCTCTTGCCTTCTGAGACAGCCTGCTCTGTCAGTGGAGTATGAGTCTCTCTAAATAAATCTACCTTTACTCAAAACAAACAAACAAACAACTTCTTAGGATGATTCCAGGCCCCATTTCTGTCCACCTCCCCAGTGTGTGCTCGGAGTCTGGTATTGGATCTAAGCCTATGGAAACCCCTCAGGTGAAATGTTCTTTCCTTTTCTGAACTCTTATACTATGTGCATCTTCTATTAGGAAATTGATCGGCACCATATTATTTACTGTTGCATCAAACATTCAATCATCTCCTCCATATTTAACGTCATATCTTGTTCATATTTATCTCCTAGTTGGTGGATGCCTACTACGTGCCAGATACACTGTGTCTGTAAGATAATATCATCTCTGTTTGACAGTGAAGGTCAGTGATTTCGCGTAGGTCATAAATCTAGACAGTGACAGAACACCAGTCTCTACCGAGGTCCTCAGACTCTGTAGCAAGTGGTCTCTGTACTGTACTCCAGTCTCGCATTTGTATTTTATCTCCTCACTGGATTCTAAGGTTCTGGAAAATAAAAAAATATGTACTTCCCTTTCTTTGAATTTTCTCTCCCAGCAGTGTTTGGCATGCAATAGTATAGTTTTTGGTTACTGAACATTAGAGGGATGATTTTTTTTTATTTTCTAGTAGCATAGTACCCTTTAAAAATCTTTTTCTTTGATGAAACTGTCATAATGCTCTATAGTGTTGTCCACCATCAGGACCTGAGATTCTGGTTCTAATCATTCTGTGGAAAAAATGGGTTTAATAACTGGTGTGGCCAGCAGAACGCATAAAATGAACGGGGTGCAATGGTGTAACGAGTGTATTTGACATCAAGAATGAATCATCTTTTAAACATCATCCTCCATGTGAAAAAAATTGTTTTCTATAATAATTATGATATAAAATGAATTAAAGTAATGATCAGAACATACCTGTAGGAAGAATAAAATTAAAAATAAAATAAATATTTCAAAACAAAATGAGAATAAGTAAAGATTTAAATCTTTTTAATAACAGTAACAAAATTTTTAGAAAAAAGATAAAAATTTAATCTATTGTAGGAATGAATAGTACTATTATATTTTTTTCCTCAAGCCTTTAAATTGTGCTAATTTTAAAATGTTAATTAATTTATTTTCTTAAGCTTTTTTGGGAGATGAGGTAATTAGGTTTATTATTAATTTAGTTAGTTATTTTAATGGAGGTACTGGAGATTGAAGCCAGAATCTTGTACATGCTAAGCACACACTCTACCACTACCCTCCTCCCCAAACTGTGCAGATTCACTAATGCCTTTGTCAAAATTGATCTTCACATGTTTGTGTTCAAAATACAGACAAGGAAAATTTATCAATCTATTTTTGTGCACAGTTGATCAAAGGACACATTTTATTAAATTTTAATTTCAAAAAATTTCTTTCACATCAGTAGCGTAAAGTAGAATTCCCCAGATATCACAGTACATTTCGTGTCTTTGGGATCAATTCTAGAAGCTTTCAAATATTATAAGTCAAATAATTTTAAATATGCATTCTTATCCTGCAGTTTAAAAGTTTTCCTAACTTCTAGTATTGAAGTAACTTAAGTTTTATAACTTCATGCGTACAGTCGCTGGGCTTTCATTCTCTAGTTCACATCTGCTCTTCAAATGCAGGAAAATATGATATTGTAGGGGTTGAAGAAAGGAACTCTGAGGATGCGAGCTCTGGTGATTCCGAACTATTGACAAATTTAAGTCAGCCGGTGCCATGGCCCACCGTGTAACTGGGACTCTCAAATTAATTTCCACGTAGAATATAGTCTTTACAGAGGAATAATTTATGAATATGTGCTAGTTTAAAGGTTACCTCAGAATATGACTGTGTTTAGGTCTTTAAAGATGTAATTAAATTAAGAAGAGGTTATCATTGTGAGCCCTAATCCAGTATGTTGGAATGTATGGTACAGGCAGAGGAAAAGACTGGAAAAATGCTCACTAGACTCTAACGGGCAGTAATCATTAGCAAGTAGAGACTGGTGATTTCCATATTACGTTTATGCCATTTTATAGTGTTGCGATGATTTTTATGACAAGCATGCATTTCTCATAGAATTTCAAAAGATAATAAACAAAAACAGGGTCAGTAAGTGAGAATTTTTATGTAATATAATTTGAGCTGGTTTTAAAATCAGAGTTGCTACATGTGAATATACGGGATATATGAGAAGTCTTGTATGTATTTACAGAGAGGAGCTAGAAGCAACGTGTGGACATTGTATGGGGGCAAACTTTTGGATCAGTAGAATCCATCTAATAGGTAAATAGCCTAGCAGCATTGTTTATATTGGCAAAAGAGAAGAGTTGAAACTGACCTAAGTATCTTTCAGCAGAAAACTGAAAAAATGAAGTGTGGCGTATTTGTACAATGGAGTAGAGTACAGCTGTGGTAATGAGTGACTGAGAGCTGGCTTTATCCACACTGATCAATCTTATAAATATATTACTGAGCAACAAGAACAGTTTGCAAAAGACTACACCACCATACGGTACCATTTATAGAAAGTTAAGAAACATGTGATCCAGTGCTCTCATTGCTTATGGATACGTACCTATATAGCAAAATCATTAAGCAATGCATAGGATTTAGTACAGAGGTGAGCCTTCAGAGAAAAGAAGTGGGATTAGAGAAGGGTACCAAGAGACTTGAATTATATTAGTTATGCTTTGTTTTATGCTAGATCGTGAGTACATGAGTAATAATCATAAAATTTTTATACCTCTATGTGTGAAATATTTCAAAGTAATAATCATAATGGTATCAATAGTAACAGCTTACTTAGCACCTTCTGTGGGTCAGCCACTCTGCTAAGGATTTACTACGTATTAGCTTGTTTCTTTCTCACAGAAGCCCTTACCAGGCAGGCATTGTTTTATAAATAAGCAAACCAAAGCACACGGAAGCTAGGTAACAAACAAGTCTAAGGTCACGTCTAGAAAGCAAACGAGCAGAACGGAGATTGAAGCCAGGCAGTAGTCTACAGTGTACTGTTCTGTTACGAGTGAAAAATGTTGTCTTTTGTGGTAATGTCTTTTTTTTTTTTTTAATAATGTAATGGGTTACCTGGTAAAGTAATGAGTCCCTCGGCTTTGAAAATATAAATAGATGGCCAAGTCCAAGATGGCTAAGGGTGGCATTACATTGTGGTTTGTGGGAGGTTGGGCTCCATAAATTGAACTTTGCGTCCAATCCCAAGTCTACATTTTTCATGTCAGGGAGAGTTTGTTTGTGGGGGAAACACTAGGGGTTCTACTTTAGGCATTGGGAGTTTGAGGTAAAAAACGTGGCTAGAAAATAGTTACAGATGATGGAATTCAGTTTGTGTTATAGCTAGGAATTTGTTACCATAATAGTCCAAATATAGAAATGGATGTGATTATCCAAGAAATATGGAGAAAGGAAAAAATGAAAGGCCCACACCTGGTGAGAAGAAAAACAAGAGACTATTTCTGTTCGCTCTGTTTCTCTCTCTCCACACACGCACACATACACACACCACATACCACATGCACACATGCTCACACGTGCGTATGCTCGTTCCTCAGGTTAATATAAACAGTTAAGCTTCTCTTTTTCATTTGTGTAGAGGCAAATCCCAAATATGTCTCAAGAGATGAAGAAATGACCCCTTTGAGATAGATGTTAAATACATTCAGTTTTCAATCCCACATGACTGTCTACCCCTTCATTTCATCTGCGTTAAGTTCTGAAGAATTAAAACACCCACACACACACACTCCTCCCACTTTTACTTAGAATTCCATCTCCTCTAATCTTAAAGAAGTAACTATCCTAATAGTAAATAAGCCCCATTTCAGCCTCTGTACTCGTCAATTGAGAGAAAGCATACTCAAATCATAATAATTTTTAGAATTAAAAGTCTCTTGAACAATTTATAAAATTGTGCTATTTGTATTCAACTTTAAAACAATTTAATTTGACATAGTAAAGCTAATGTTAAAGAAAATGAGAAATGTGTCTTTTTAGAATGCTCACTTTTGTGTATTTACAGATCAACATGCCAAGTACAAAGAGAAATTTTTTCTGAGCTTGAGCAGGTCTGATCAGCCCATGTTAGAGTGGGTATTTTTCAACAAATGGATTGTAACAATTATCCTAAAGTCTGAACACTATCATATGTGAGTGGAAGTGTTACATTGATCGGATCTCAGTGGAATTTTGTTTTGGTTCCTATTTAGTAAGGAAGCAGCTGTTCCATCTTCCCTGGGGTGTTGCAAACTTGGGGTCATTGAGAAGAGGGGCAGAGAGAGAGAGAAAGTGATGGGAGAAGGAAAGCTGATATTTACGGACCCTCCCATTGCTTTGCACCACACCTGTCGACACATATTTAATACTCTCGGCAATTTTCCTGTTGGTTGTTGTTATCCTGTTGTTCAGATTGTGCAACTGAGTTTCAAAGATGTTAAGTAAATGTCCTCAAGCATATAGGATACAAATTCAGGTTTGTCTTGACTTTAAAGTCCACACTCTCATTTTCCATCACCGTGTATAAATAAAGAATATTGTAGTGTGTGTATCCAGCAGAAGATTCATCTATTCGTATACCTTTTACTTAGTATCTTCATTTGTATCTTGAATCCAATTGAAACTGTTCTCTAGTTGTCAGTAAATTTCTTTAATACCTGGCTCATACCTGATAGAAAAAGACATTTGGGTCACAGCTTCTACCATTACTCTTTGCATATGTTTCCTTTCCTTAGTGCTTAACACAAAACTTGGAACCACTGTAGTGTACATTTCTAAAGTGTAAATTTGTTTTAGTATTTGGTAAATATGATTCTAATTTGGTTTTACGTAAGTCTTTTTCATTTGCCAAATATATTTCCTTTCTGTTATGCTTTTAACTGATTATTGGTTTATAAGAATCAAATGCAAAATTATATTCTTAGTAGTGAACTTCTTTATCTTGTTTTGAGGTATTGTCGATTTACAATATTATATTAGTTTCAGGTGTATGGCAGACTATATTCTGTTATAGGTTATTATAAGATAATGGATATAATTCCCTGTGCTATGCAGTATATCCTTGTTGCTTATCTATTTTATATACAATAGTTTATATCTGTTAATCCCATGCCCCTAATTTGTCCCTTCCATGTTCCCTCTCCCCTTTGGTGACCACAGTTTTGTTTTCTATATCTGTGAATCTGTGTAGATTTTGCAGATACATTTATTTGTATTAATTTTTAGGTTACACATGTAAGTAATATCATATAGTATTTGTCTTTCTCTGTCTGACTTATCTCACTAAGCATAATATTCTCTTGGTCCACCCATATTGCTGCAAATGGCAGTATTTCATTCTTTTTTATGGTTGAGTAATGTTCCATTGTGTATATATACACCAAATATCCTTAATCCAATCATCCATTGATGGACACTCGGGTTGTTTCCATCTCGACTATTGTAAATAATGCTGCTGTGAATGTTGGGGTGCATGTATCTTTTCAAATTAGTGTTTTCATTTTTTCTGAACACATGCCCAGGAATAGGATTGCTGAATCATGTGGTAGTTCTATTTTTAATTTTTTAAGAAACCTCCATACTAGTTTCCACAGTGACTGCACCAATTTACATGCCCCCTAATAGAGTATGAGGGCTCTCTTTTCTGCATCCTCTCCTGCATTTGTTATTTGTAGACTTTTTGAGTGGTTGACTTTTCCCATTTTTAAATGAGAACACTGACTAGGTCTTACTTCCTGCTGTTAGCCCTGCATCTCTGGCAGTGCTTAGCACAGAGTAGTAATCAACAAATTACCATTCCCACCACCCCTCAGAACACTCTTACTCTTGTTTTTTCCACTTGGAACCACATGAAATAATAATACAAGTTTAATAACACACAAGAGATCTAATCAATTTTTTTTAGCTAACATCTGCTGTGTTGAGCCTCCTGTGTATATTCTGTGAGGTTGGTACTGTTATTATGATCATTTTTTTGTTCGTCATTTAACAAAACCAGGGCTTGAGAGAGTTAGCATGAATTTTTGATTTGAACTCAGACCTAGACCTCTCAAACTCCAGAGCCCTTGCACATATCCAGGACAATAAAGTGTGCCCTCTAAGTTAGGTAACTGGTGTGTTGATGAAGCCACTAGTGCTGAGTAGAACAACTGAATAGGTGTGGGTAACAAAATAAAAGCAAGGCAAGCAAAGAATTTCCTGCAGATGGATCTCCATTAGAATGAATACTGGAACCCTAGTTCTTCTCGGTATCTTCTGTTCTCTGGCATCTAATTTGGTGGAAGGATGAGAAGACAACTGAGCAGGTTGGGATGGGCTGGAGGTACTCGCAAACTCTTATCACTGCATCCATTCACCTGGTGAATGACCAGTCTCTTCGTCAAAATAACGTTGCTGTTCCTGGACTGTTGCCTCAGCAACCCTCTAATTGCTACAGTTTGGTGCCGCTCACCTGATGTCTTTGGTCCCAAGCAGTAATTATGCCTTCTGCTGTGTGGTTGCTGATATGACCACCAACTTTTGGCCTGGCCATTCATCTGCTGTGTCACTAACTTGACATTCGTTCAATAAATATAACCAGTGCTAGGCATTCTATCGTTGGAACCATCTCTGGCTCCAGGCCCTGATAGAGGTATATACTTCTTTCACTAAATGGGACAAAACTGATTCGCACCAAAATTAAGCATTCCTGCTCTGGGATGGATCTTCCTTCAGTTCCGTGTGCCAGGTACAGCTGAGGCGGAGTCATCATTTCTCCTTGTTTTCAGGAGCAAGGGAGATCTACTTCCCCAGGGTGCAGGAGCTACGTCTGCTTCCTCTGTGTGATCTCTCAGGGCCATTTCCTTTTCAGTGCTAGGTTTCTTCTAGAAAGCTGATATTCAGTCAGGGGACTTGTCATCCTCTGAGAAAAATCCCAACTCTCCCTGTGAACTGGAAATGTTAAAATTGTGTCAAATACAATGGTAGACAGAGAAGGAAGATGTTCTTTTCCTTCTTCTTTTCTTTGCCCTCTATCCAGCCCACCTCTGCAAAACTAGCTCTGGGCCAAATATGAACTGACGCCGGAGCAAAGGGCAGAGAAAGTGGGAATGACACCAGGCAGCCACAGGGTTGGCGGAAGTAAGCAAAAGAATCAGCAAACAATTCCAAAAGGGACATCAACCAAGGACAGGAAGGACCTGCCACATGAGGGATGACTCTCCATTTGCACATGGTGTTTACATTCAGAATGAGAATCAAGTTACACATTCCCCACCAAGACTTTTGTTTGGAATAGTTCTCAGGCTCCTCCAAGTTCCTTGTACCTTGTGTATATCATTAGCCACCCAAAAATAGCCTGATGACTAGTTTTCAGGCAAGTCAAATGTCAAGAGTCCTAAAGAATTTAAACCTAAGGAGATTGGTCTTACCCCTTTGGGGTATAAATATCATGTATATGTTAAAATTACTATTGAATTACCAACTTCAATATTACTTAGGAAAAATACAATTTAAAGCAAAGTTGGAAGAAATTCAAAGACCCAGAGACATACCACATTTACTCAAGATAAATGAAGCATTGTTATTTATTCTTGCTTAATCTGCTAAGCAAGGTAGTTTTACTTCCCAGACCTAAATAGAATCCAGTATGACCACCTTCCTAGCATCAAACATTGTCTAATGTGTTCAAATTGGCAGTACTTCAAGCTTGAGGACAGCAGGGCCAACTCAGCCTGTTCTCTGTATTTAGGTGCCAAGAAGCCTTTAATTAGCTACTTACTCTAATTACTCTGAATAGAAACTTATCTGTTCATATGTCCTTCTCAGGCAAAGGACTCAAAGTCCTTGTATCACACCCTGAGAGAAACCCTAAGACTCAATGTTACTTCCGTGGCTAGAGCAGGAAAGTAAGGAGAACACGAGAAGCCGCAAGTCTCGCTCATGCATAACCCCATCATCGGTGCCCCATTTATACTAAAATGATTTATTCACCAACCTAAGCCAGACTCTGTTCTTTACAATTCGAATTAGGTCAACTTTTTTTTTTTTAAGAGGTCAAAAACCTTTTTAAAAGCCAATGTGAACAGGGCAGAGTAGGTTTTTTTGTTTGTTTTTTTTTAACAGTTGCACAGTGACTTCTTCAGACTGATGTAGTCTGCATAGCATGTAAGAAAATTAGAAAAAAAAAGTTCTAAGGAGACTTCAAGGAAGTGGGGAGGAGTATGGTGAAAAATAAACCAATAAACAAGAGAGCACCACTGTCAGCTGTGGAGGACCGATCTACAGCCTCTTCTTCCTGGTGGTTGATCTGTGTGCCAAGTACAGCGGAGGAACTCCACGCCTTGGAGGACAAACTGGTAGGAAATAATATGGCCCTTTATTCAGGATTGAAGAAAGATCTAAACGGATGTGTATTTCATGGGATTTGGAGTATGATTTAAAACCCTTAAGCATCAAGAGGTCTAAAACAGGAATAAGATTAACCTCTGAAAGAAATGTAGAATGTTCTGCTCCTAAGAAAAACAGACTATTCGTACATTTGCTGTAAACTCAACTGATGAGCAGAAACAGTTAACAGGTCAGCAAAAGTCCATTTCCAAAATTACTAATTCAGGCAAGGCTTATGAAATGAATCTGTAGATGAAGGGACTGATATCATCAGTCTTTTAATTCTGTACATTTTGAACATCGTCCAAAAATACGAATCTGCTGTTGAAATTCTGTGAAAGGGAGAGAAAGAGAAATAGCCCACCTATTGCCACCTTCCCATGGATCCAGCTCGCACGTCCTGCTGCAGATGTATCAGAACGGTTGCACTTTCCTTGGCGAATACACCCGCTCTTTTGTTTGGGTTTTCTTTTAAATCCTTTCACAGAAGTTTCATGTTTGGCAAGAGCACATTTCTAAGTCCTTTGTCTACTTTGCCCCTGATTTTTCATGAACAATACCAAAAATAAAGAAGGGAATGAAAAAAACTCAAGCGTTTATTCAGTTTGCCACGACAAAGTTTTGGGTTTTTTTAAATACTCTTTTGAAAGTTTGATATTCTTTTGGTAAGTTACAGGAAGAATTTTTGTCTGTTGAGGAGAAACAGAGAAAATAGATTACAATTAATCTTTTATGCATTCATGTTCATCACATACCTCATGCAGACTTTTAGAAAAGCTGAAGAGTAATGGAATTTTATATATGAAAGTATGACTGTTTTTTCTAGTTCTTGTATTTTTAATCTCCTATAACCCTCAGCTAATTATTGTAATTTGTATGGAAGATATTCTCATTGAATTATCTTTTCGATGTAACGCACATTCTTTCTGAAAAGCTAAAGAAATCTCTAAATCTCCACATTCTTCTGTAAAACAGTATGAGGCAAGAGCATGAGTCCTCCCACAAGACAAAAGGACTAAACATTTCTCCAGTGATGGTCTTCCCCTGGGCTCTCCTGTGGGGCAGAGCCTTCCTTTCTCCTGTTTGTTGGGGAGAAGACTCATTCCTGTTGGATCATTCATATTTTCTCCAAATTGCAACTACCGCTTACATCAGCACAGAATTCATCTACACTGATCTTGGTCAAGTATGAGAGTATGCATTTTCACTCCTTTGACCGCACACTTTGACGATCCATGCCTTCATTTCAAATAGCAAGGCCTTTTCATTTCACTGAGGCTGTCTTTGTCAAAACTTTTCATCTTTCTCTTTTCACCGAAATGGATTTCTCAGATAGAAAGTTGCCACAACTACCTTATGCCTGCAATACTTTCACTTATGGAAATAGCTTTTCCTTTTTCTGTTCAAATTAGTAGCTGATTGTGTTACTGAAATGGCATCCTCCAAAGAACATCACCAAAATAGGAAATCTGTTGGCTGTGGCATGAATTGAATTTTTAAATAGGTAAGCAGTAATTGCTGTAAGAAACACAAGGAGGGGTTTAGGAGTGGAAGGGGCTTTCCTATAAGCAAATAGGAAATCTGCTCATGTGCGGGACAATACAAACAGGATGTATAAATTGCAAAGCCAACACCCAAGTTTTCCACCAGCCAAGATACACAGCATTATCTTTTCACCTGGTAAGATTCCAAACGGAAATGACGATATTCAGAATTATTTCTTTAATGAAAGAGGTGACTAAAATTGAAGTCAAAAGATTACATAACTCTTGACTAAATGTAAACAGCTACCTTAGGACTGCTTGTACGCAAATATAGAATATTTCTATTTAAGTTTATTTAAGAGACTATGAGCTAAGATTTTCTTGAATAGTCTCCTAAGTATGTTCCTCCACTTCCAATAAACTCTGTATCTCAACTTCATATTTTTCATTGAACTGTCTCAGAAGTCATGATGAGGTTAATCCAGAACTCTTACATTTAGTCTCTTCGGTGCTCCTGGAAATAGTTCGGCCCTTGTCCATTTTAACTGGATTGATGGGAATAACAATGTCATTGTATTTTATGTAATGAAATAAAGGATCTGACAATATGGAAAAACAAAAAAAAAGGAAATGACTTTATAGTTGAGCCCCAGTTAGTTGAGTATGGACAGCGACCAAACCATAAAGTCCTCTGCCAAAGCCTGGGGACAAGGTAAGAACTTAATGAAAACAATAAGCTCATCCTAGCAAGGAATGACAATGGCAACATGAGAGAGCAAGGAGCTGGGATTTACTCACTGACTCCTGTGAACCGGGTGCGATATGGCACTCTGGGTACAGGAAGGATGAAGCCACATGGTCAGCTCATAGCCCAGTGAAGGAAATAAAGGAGTAAACACAGATCTCAGTGTGGTTATGATAAATGCTGTGATAGAATTAAGTACAGAATGCAGTGGAATTACAGGGGACGGAAACTGCCCCAGTCTGGAAAGGATTCACAGAATAGAAGACACATCCACAGAATCTTAAAGAAGGTGACACTAGGTAAGGGGGCAAGTCAGACTAAATCTCTAAATCATTAGAGAAAATTTCCCCTTCTAAGTCTTCTTCCAAGTTGTTTGGATCCCTCTGATTTTTTAATTTTTCATAGGAATTTTAACTCCAGCATCAATTTTCTATGAAAATGCTGTCAAAATAAGAAAACTGAACTTATCTTTAACATGCATGTCTTTCTATTCATGAAAACACTGTCTATTTATTTTAGTTTTATTTTGGATCCTCCCACAAAATTTAAAATTTGCCAACTAGAAGCACTTACAAATGTTTTCTTATATTTGCTGCTCTTTTTCTTTCTTTTTTTTTTAACATTTTTTATTGATTTATAATCATTTTACAATGTTGTGTCAAATTCCAGTGTTCAGCACAATTTTTCAGTCATACATGGACATATACACACTCATTGTCACATTTTTTTCTCTGTGAGTTATCATAACATTTTGTGTATATTTCCCTGTGCTATACAGTGTAATCTTGTTTATCTATTCTACAATTTTGAAATCCCAGTCTATCCCTTCCCACCCTCCACCCCCCTGGTAACCACAAGTCTGTATTCTCTGTCTGTGAGTCTATTTCTGTCCTATATTTATGCTTTGTTTTTGTTTGTTTGTTTGTTTTTGTTTTTTAGATTCCACATATGAGCGATCTCATATGGTATTTTTCTTTCTCTTTCTGGCTTACTTCACTTAGAATGACATTCTCCAGGAGCATCCATGTTGCTGCAAATGGCATTATGTTGTCGGTTTTTATGGCTGAGTAGTATTCCATTGTATAAATATACCACCTTCTTCTTTATCCAGTCACCTGTTGATGGACATTTAGGCTGTTTCCATGTTTTGGCTATTGTAAATAGTGCTGCTATGAACATTGGGTGCAGGTGTCATCCTGAAGTAGATTTCCTTCTGGATACAAGCCCAGGAGTAGGATTCCTGGGTCCTGTGGTAAGTCTATTTCTAGTCTTTTGAGGAATCTCCACACTGTTTTCCATAGTGGCTGCACCAAACTGCATTCCCACCAGCAGTGTAGGAGGGTTCCCCTATTCTCCACAGCCTCTCCAGCATTTGTCATTTGTGGATTTTTGAATGACTGGCCATTCTGACTGGTGTGAGGTGATACCTCATTGTAGTTTTGATTTGCATTTCTCTGATAATTAGTGATATTGAGCATTTTTTCATGTGCTTTTTGATCATTTGTATGTCTTCCTTGGAGAATGGCTTGTTTAGGTCTTCTGCCCATTTTTGGATTGGGTTGTTTATTTTTTTCTTATTGAGTCGTATGAGCTGCTTATATATTCTGGAGATCAAGCCTTTGTCGGTTTCATTTGCAAAAATTTTCTCCCATTCCATAGGTTTTCTTCTTGTTTTACTTCTGGTTTCCTTTGCTGTGCAGAAGCTTGTAAGTTTCATTAGGTCCCATTTGTTTATTCTTGCTTTTATTTCTTCTAGGAGAAAATTTTTGAAATGTATGTCAGATAATGTTTTGCCTATGTTTTCCTCTAGGAGGTTTATTGTATCTTGTCTTATGTTTAAGTCTTTAATCCATTTTGAGTTGATTTTTGTATATGGTGTAAGGGAGTGTTCTAGCTTCATTGTTTTACATGCTGCTGTCCAGTTTTCCCAACACCATTTGCTAAAGAGACTGTCTTTATTCCATTGTATATTCTTGCCTCCTTTGTCCAAGATGAGTTGACCAAAAGTTTGTCGGGTTCATTTCTGGGCTCTCTATTCTGTTCCGTTGGTCTATATGTCTGTTTTGGTACCAATACCATGCTGTCTTGATGACTGTAGCTCTATAGTATTGTCTGAAGTCTGGGAGAGTTATTCCTCCAGCCTCTTTCTTTCTCTTCAGTAATGCTTTGGCAATTCTAGGTCTTTGATGGTTCCATATAAATTTTATTATGATTTTTTCTAGTTCTGTGAAATATGTCCTGGGTAATTGAATAGGGATTGCATTAAATCTGTAGATTGCCTTGGGCAGTGTGACCATTTTAACAATATTGATTCTTCCAATCCAAGAGCATGGAATATCTTTCCATTTTGTAAAGTCTTCTTTAATTTCCTTCATCAATGGTTTATAGTTTTCTGTGTATAATTCTTTCACCTCCTTGGTTAGATTTATTCCCAGATATTTTATTACTTTGGGTGCTGTTATTTGCTGCTCTTTTGAATGGAATATCTAACTACATTTAAAATAATTTATTTTAAATTATCAGTGGTGTATTAAATATTATTTTTATATTGACCTTATATCCAGAAACCATGCAGAATTTTCTTATTAGGTCTAATAACTTGTTAGTAGACTATCTTGGATTTTCTATGAAAATAGTCATATCACCTTCAGATAATGATAATTTGTTTTTATTATTTCTTATTAATGCTGTGAATATTTATTCATTTTGATTTTTCTCTTCTACTGATTAGGCTAGGACCTTTGAAACAATGCTGAATACAAAGTCTTTTTGATGGGCATAATTGTCTGATTTACTTTAAAAAGAATGGCACACCACATTTTTCTCCATTAAGTATGATAGTGGCAGGAGATTATTTTTGCTACATCATAACTGAGTGTCAAATTTTGGTCATACTCTTTTTCTTCCTAATTTTTTAATGGTAAACAGAGGTACACAAATATACAGTCTTTATAAGAAAATATGTAAATATTAACCAGGTTAAAAAATAGAATAGTGACAGTATTTTTAAAGCCCTTGTATCCTCTTTTCCACTTATATTATCTCCCCAACCCAATAAAATAAGTACAATGATTACATGTATGATAATCACTGCCTGAATTTCCTTTATGTATGTATCATATGTGTATTTCTTTAAAAGCATAATTGTTCAGTCCTGCTTATTCCAAAGCTTGATATAAATGGAATCACACTAACAGTATTCTTAAGTAATCTTATTTTTGGCTCAGTATTAAGACTTTGAGATTCAGACATGTGGCTATGTAGTGCTGTCTTTCATTCATTTTCATCTTTGTATGATATTCTGTTGTGTGAATGCACTATAATTTATTTAGGTAATCCACTGTTGATGGGAACTCAAGTTGTTTCCAGTTATCTGCTGTTAGGAATAATACTTTAGTGAGTTCTGTATTCTGATGCAAATTTGCAATAATTCTTTAGGGTGTATACCTAGGTCTGAATTGTTGGGTCTCGGGCCACATGGATCTTCAACTTTGCTAGAAAATGCCAATGTCTCCAAAAATGATTGTGCCAGTGCTTAGACAGTAAAGTGTGAGAATTCTCTTTGAACCACATCTTCATCCATGATTAGCCACATTTGTGACTTTCAGTGTTGCCTTACTAGTGAGTATAAAAAGATAACACATTTGTGGTCTTAATTTATCCTTCCCTGAGGATGAGCAACTTTTCATATGTTTATTGGACATTCATGTTTTCTGTGAAATGTATGTCGAAGTGGTTCATTCATTATTCTCCTGAGGGCTGGGCTTTATTTAAGTATGCTAAACATAAGTGTTTTGTCAGTTATATATTTTGCAAATACCTTACCCATGTTTGGTGCTTGCATTGTTTTCTTCCAGTTTCATTGTGATGTAATTGACATACAGCATTATAAAGTTTAAAGTATACACCATAATGATTTGACTGACATAAGTCATGAAATGATTAGCACAATAAGCTTAGTGAGCATCCATCATCTCATGTAGATACACAATTAAAGAAATGGAAAAAATGTTTTCCTCGTGATGGGAACTCTTGGGATTTACTCTCAACAACTTTCATATACAACATAGAGCAGTGTTCATTATATTTATCATGTTATACATTATATCCCTAGTACTTAGTTATCCTATAACTGGAAGTTTATACCTTCTGATTGCCTTCAACCAATTCCCCTTCCCCCAACCCTCACCTCTGGTAACCACAAATGTGATCTATTATTCTATGAGTTTCTTTGTTTCTTTATTTTGAAGTGTAATTGATCTACTTGACACTATGACAAAGGAGACAAGAATATACAGTAGGGAAAAGACAGCCTTCTTAATAAATGATGTTCAGATAACTGGACATCGCCATTGAAAAGAATCACAATGGACTACTTTCCACACTATGCCAAAAAGTAAATTCAAAATGGATTAAAGACTTAAATATAAGACCTGAAACCATAAAACTCCTAGAAGAAAACATAGGCAGTATGTTCTTTGACATTGGTCATAGCAACTATTTTTTTTTTTTTTGTATATATTTTCTCAGGCAAGAGAAGCAAAAGCAAAAATAAACAAATGGGACTATGACAAATGAAAAAGCTTTTGCACTGCAAAGGAAACTATCAACAAAACAAAAAGGCTGCTGCTGACAGGGAGAAGATATCTGCAAACAATATATCTGATAAGGGGTTAATATCCAAAATATGTAAAGAAGTCATATAACTCAACATTAGAAAAACAAAACAGCTGGATTTAAAAATGGCAGAGGATCTGAATAGAACATTTTCCAAAGAAGACTTACAGATGGCCAACAGGTACATGAAAAGATGCTCAACATCACCAATCATCAGGGAAATGCAAACTAAAACCCCAGTGAGATATTACCTCACACCTCTCAAAATGGCTGTTATCAACAAGACAACAAATAACAAGTATTGGCGAGGATATGAAGAAAAGGGCACCCTCATGCACTGTGGGTGGGAATGTAATTTGGTGTAGCCACTATGGAAAATGGTATAGAGGTTTCTCAAAAATTTAAAAATGGAACTACCATACAATCCAGCAGTTACACCCTGGAGTATTTATCCAAAGAAAATAAAACACTTATTAGAAAAGATACATGCAGCCCTATGTTCATTGCAGCATTATTTACAGTAGCTAAGATATGGAAGCAACCTAAGTGCCCATTAATAGACGAATGGATAAAGAAGATGTGGCGTATATATATATATATATATATATATATATATATATACACACACACACACACACACACATACACATACATACAGACATACATATAGTGGAATATCACTCAGCCATAAAAAAGAATAAAATCTTGCCATTTGCAACAAGATGTATGGACCTAGGGGGTATTATGCTAGGTGAAATAAGTCAGACTGAGAAAGACAATCACTGTATGACTGATATGTGGAGTCTAAAAAACAAAACAAATGAACAAACATAACTAAACAAAATCAGAGTCATAGATACAGAGAATAAGCAGGTGGTTTCCAGAGAGGAAGGGGGTCAGGGAAAGGAGAGAAACAGAAAAGAAAGAAATAAGTCACAAACTTACAGCTGCAGAACAAATGAATCACAGATATGAAGTGTACACTGTGGGGAATATAGTCAATAATTATGTGATATCTTTGTATCATGACAGATGGTAACTAGACTTACCCTGGTGACCTTTCTGAAATGTATAGAAATATTGAATTACTTTGCTGTAGCTTGCATTTTAAGTCTTCCTATAACATTTGGTGAACTGTTCTGAATCTTGGTGTCATCGAAATTATCCATCCTTTCCTTTGGTTTATGCATTTTTCAGACTCGCTTAAGAAAAATTTTCCTGCCCCAAGTTTTTAAAGATATTCTATGCAATAGCAGATTTAATATTTTGTATTTGCATTAAAATGTTTGTATAACCTGCAGTTGATTTTTATATATTGTCTAAATAGGGGTCCAAATTCCTTTTTACATATAATAACCAATTGTCCTAAGTTTTTTATGAAAAACCTTTTTCCCAATTATCTGCAATATCATGTGTCATGTTAAGTGTCTTTATGCTTGTGTCTATTTCTGGTGATTTCTGTCTACTCTGTTTCATTGGTCTATTTGTCTATCCCAGTGTGAGCGATATACTGTATTAATTACTGTAGCTTTGTAATAAATTTGATAAATGAGTGGGCAGGTCCCTAATATCTTCTTCCTCAGTTGTCTAGATTGTTCTTGGCCTTTTAATTTCACATAAACATTTCGGAAGCTATTTATCATCCTTCAGAAGATAAAATATCAATGGAAGGAAAATATTATTGGTATTTTAATATGCATAAAAAAACCAATGTGGAAAAAAATGACAATTTCTGCAGTATGAATTCTTTCAATTCATAAATCAGCTATAGGTCTCCCTTTGTTTTGTATTACAACTAATGTCACTGTACATGATTTTACTCTACAGTTCCAAAGATCAAGACAGTGTTCTACTAAAGAATATCTGTGTCTCTAGATATAGAGATCAGTGGAGTCAAGAAATGGACCCACAAAGATATGGACAGCTGATGTTCATTGAATGGGCAAAGGAAGTTCAACAGAGAAAGAAAAGTATTTTCACAAAAAAGTTGCTGAAACAAATACTCACATATAATACACACACACACACACATATATATATACCTTGGTCCATATCTCACATCCACACAAAAACTAGCAAAAATAAATCATACGCCTTTATGTAATATCTAAAACTATAAAACAGAAAAAACAAGAAAATAATCCTTGCTATTTGGGGCTGGTGGTGATTTCTAAACACAACAACAAAAGCATGGTCTATAAAAGAAACATGAATAAATTTGATTTATATATTAAGAGAATGGAAAAGTGAAGTCTCAAATTGGGAGAAAGTATTTGGAAATACTATATCTCACAAAGGTCTTGCATCTAAAATATGTAAAGAACCTTCAACTCTCAATAACAAGAAAAAAATCCAAACCTCAAACAATGGGCCAGACCTTTGAACAAAACAAAGATTCGAATGGAAAAAGAAGCACCAAAAGATTAAGCAAGTTATTCATCAAGAGAATGCAAATTAGAGCCACAGTGAGCTCTGACTACACATCTACTTGGATGGATGGAGAAGGTTTTAAAAAATACTTACCATAGCAACTGCTGACACGGATGCAGAGCAACTGGAACTTTCACACATTGCTGGTGGAATGCAACATAGTTCAGACACTTTAAAAAAACATTTGGCAATTTCTTACAAAGTTAAAAATACACTTATCAGGCAACCCTGCAACCCCATTCCTAGCTATTTACTCAAGTGAAATGAAACCTTATGTTCAGACAAAAACTTATATGTGAATGTTTATAATAGCTTTATTTGTAATTGTACAAAATGGGAAACAACCCAAATGTTTGAACTAGGGACTGGTTAAACAAACTGGTACATCTATATAACTGAATACTACCAGAATAAAAAGAAATGAATAAGTAATAAACATAACAGTGTGGATGGATCTTAAAATGCTTTATGGTAACTGAAAGAAGTCAGACTCAAAGTCTCCATCCTGTGCTATTCCATTTATATTACATTGTGGAAAAGGCAAAGTTATACGGACATAAAACAGATCAGTAATTTCCAGTGGACTGCTGGAAAAGAGTTGAGTGCAAAGGGATTGGTCAGTGACTTACTTGGGAAGAGAGGAGGATGCTGGAACAGTGAGCTATCTTGATTGTGGTTGTGGTTAGAGACCTGTGTGTGTTTGTCAAAACCCACAGACTAGTGCAGTAAAAAAAAAAAAAAAAAGTGAATTTTACTATATGTATTTTATAGTTTAATAAAAGAATAAAAAAGAGCCCACTTCATCTGATTTTAATGTGATCACATCAACTTTCTTTAGGTTAGAACTAGTATGGTATAGCATTTTCTGTTCCTCTCTCTGTGACCTTCTACTTAAAAGATCACTTAAACAGGACTTAAGTTTCTCTTTTTAGTACAGTCTTATAACCGTTATCTTTTAATTGGTCTGTTTAGCTCCTTTACACTTAATGGAATTACTGATCTAACTTGGTTTAAATTTACCTTGTTATTTGTTTTCTATTTGGCCCATGTGTTTATTTTTTAATTTCTTTTTTCTTACATTGCCTTAGATGAAAGTACTTCTACTTAATTTTTCTCTGTTTTCTCCATTTTCCATTTTTACTCCATTTTTCTTTTTTGAGTTTTCAGGGTTGCATCTCCAGCTCCATTGTGGATAATTAGCGCTCATTACCTGATTGTTAGGGCCTCTATCCATGCCCACTTTCGCCTTAAGCCACCAAGGCTTCAGGGACTTTACAATTGTGACTTGAAATTCTTCTCAAGTTCTGAGACCTGGAAATTTTGTCTTGATTTTTAGAACCCAGGTGCATTCAAACTGCTTGTAGTTACATTCTCTGCAGCATTTCTATGAGTTTGTGGAGAGAGGGGCTCTTGTTAGCTTAGTTCTCCATCAGACAAAATTCAGAAGTGATGAGGCTTTAAAGTTGATTTGTACGTTTGAGGAATTTAAAATAATACTCTGTGGCCAGAGCATAGAGTCCATGGCAGAGGGAGGGTGGTGGAAAGTAACCAACTGAGCAGCGAGAACCAGATCATGAAGAGTAACATACATTGTTCTCAGGATTAAGGATATTCTTGCAAAGGCAATAGAATACCAAAAAATAAAAATTAAAACAAAAAACAAAAAACAGTTTAATCAGAGAAATGACATGTCCAGACTTGTATTTTAGATGGATTATATTGGCTGGTCGAGGGGATCGAATTTAGTTCTCAGTAATTTCTGTGTGAAGGCAGGGCCTCTGCTACTTCCCTTTAAGAAAATTCCAGGGGTTTGGGGAGAGGGAAGGAGGAAGGAATGAATAGATGGAGCGCAAGCGATTTTTAGCAAATGTAATTATTCTCTGTGATACTGTAGTGATGGCTACATGTCATTATGCATTTGTCAAAGCCCATAGAATGTACAACATCAAGAGTGAACCATGGACTTCAGTTGATAATAACTTGCCCATGTTGGTTCATCTGCTGCGGAAAAACATGTTACAGCTCCGTGTTACAGCTCAGTTGTGACAGCAGCCTGGATCCAGGCGAGAGACCAAGCAGCGCTTGGAAAGTTGGAGAACTCAGGTTTATTAAGCCAGCGGGCCCAGAGGAGTTAACGCTTCAAACTCTGGACCCCATCTGTGGTTTACACAGGCCTTTCACAGGCTGCCAGTTTTATACTTTGCAACATCATATGCAAATAAAGTACAACAGAAGTTGACCAACCAGGACCAAGCTTTGTAGAAATAAACCAATCAGGAGTGAGCTCCATGCACATAAAATACTACAAACGGACCAATCAGAAGTTAGGGAAGTAGACCAATCAGAAGTGAGAGTAATAGCCAATCAGAAGTGAGAGTAATAACCAATCAGGAGTGAAGGAAACAACCAATCAGAAGTGAGCTCAGAGACCCAATAGAATTCTAGGTGTAAGTTAGCCACTTTAGAGGCAAAAAGTGAGATAGAGCTTCCCGGCCAGGGAACCTGACGGTGCTGTGAAGACAGCAGCAGCCCTGCCTAGGGGTCCTGCCTGTCCTTTAATGGGGCTTCCTGCCTCACATAGATTGTACCAAATATGCCACACTGATGAGGGTTGTTGAGGGCAGGGGAGTATATACGTGTGGGTGGGGAGGGCTATGTGGGAACTCTGTATTTTCTGCTCAATTCTGCTGTAAACCTGAAACTGCTCTAAAAAAATTAAGTCTATTTTTTAAAAAAGAAAAAATTCAGCGGTGGGAAGGGTATAGCACAGGGGTAGAGTGTGTGTTTAGCATGCATAGGGTTCTGGGTTCAATCCCCAGTGCATTAAAATAAATAAATAAATAAACCAAATTACCCCCTCCACACCAAAAAAATAATAAATAAAAATGAAAAAAACAAATAAAAATTTTTAAAAATGGGTTTAAAAAGAGAAATTCTGATATGGGGAAATTTCCCAAAACTCTTTATACCCATTTCTCAAACTTTCTCTAATTGATAGATTTAATTATCACGAGCTTGTGCCGCTTTTATAATCAGGGGGAAAAAAGCTGTTTTCAATTTCAGGGAAAAAGCAAATTCAAAGTCTCCAGCTCCTAAATGAAGATATATTTATATATTCAATTGGGAACAAACAAAGACAAAAACAAAACCAAGGAACCAAGTGTGAAACTGCATAACTGAAGCAGATGAATACTGAGGAAGCAAAGGAATACCTTTGCAGGGCTGGTGTCCACTAAGGCAAGGTATTCTTTCATGCCTTGCTGCCCTTTGCCAAGAGACTACAGAGGCCGCCGGTGGAGCTCACATCAGCCCTTGCCTGTGGTGTTTGCCTCCTTTTAGATTTCGCAGGGAACCGATTCCCAGTACATGGCATTTCAGTTTGGCACAGGGCACCTGGGAACAGTGGGCTAGGAGAGGAGAGAGAGGGGCTGATTCCATCAGGCTTCAGTGGAGTTAGAGAACTGTCATAACTCAGGGCTGCACCTTCTAGATGCAAACGTCCCTTCTGACTCCCGCCCACACCAAGATGCCCCTTTTCTGAACTCATATTATACCGTGTACCTTGGCTTTTGTTTTCTAATTATTAAAACATATTTCTAATGAATACAATATATTAGGTTTTTACTGGACTCTGGGGATCCTTTATGGTCCATGGACGTAAGTACATGTTATGTGTAGTTTTATTTATTTTTTTAACAACTCGATGAAGTTAAGCACCCTTTTTCCCATTTTACAGATGAAACAGCAGAAGTTCATGAATGACTGCCCCAGATAACCCGGTTTATTCATTCACCAGCAAATATTTGTCTAGCATCATATTTCAGGCTCTACATTTAAGTGCTTGGCATATATATTTCATTTAATCTTCATAACATCTCTGGACGTAGGTATCATGATCACCATTTTACAGCTGTGGAAACCGAGTAACAGAAATACAAAGTAGCTTGCCTAACATCACACATCTAGTAAGCATGAGCTTAGAATCCATTCCTGACCTCTCCAAAGCCCATGCTGTAATCCATTCCTTCTTTTTCTTTTAATGATATGTTCTTTTTTTAGGTATTTTTATTCACTTTTTTTTTTTTGACAGGAGGTAGTTTGATTTATTGATTTAGTGGAGGTACTGGGGATTGAACCTGGGACCTTGTGGATACTAAGCACATGCTCTACTACTGAGCTGTATACCCTCCCTCCTAATCCACTTCTTTTTACTCTGACTCATCCGTCTACTCCTGCATTATCAAGATCCAGACAGGTGCTCCACACTGCAGGTCCCCACACTGCCCGCTGCATGCTGAGTATAAAAAGAAAACATGCTGATGCAAGAGAAGTGCCAAAATTATCTTTATTAATAATTACCAGAGAAATCCAGCTAGAGATAAGGCAGTGTTACCTCACTGTCTAACATCACTTGGGAATAAAAATTTGATATGAAGTCATCTTTCTAGATACCTCAAACACAATTGTTTACCTGTCAACGATCTTTAATGGAAACACACTAGCAATAACTCTGTCCTGCCTTCTTACCCCAGGTGATAAATGTAATTTAATCTACTCTTAATAAGTCGGGATCATTGTCGCAAAATCTTTTTTTTAATAATTTGCTTTAATATAATGATTCTAAAAGAATGTGTTTACAATAGCTTCTCTCTGATGAAAGTCCTTAACTCAACTAACAACTTTTTAATACATATTGTGTGATTTTATTTGTATAAATCTCACAAGCAGGCAAAACTAATTTATGGTGTTAGAAAGCAGGATGGTTTAACTAACAGCTTTAACTTATTTATTCAGACAATACATGTGCTTCAGCAATAACATTTTAAAATTCGATGCTTCTAATCTCTTTGTGTTGAGAAAAACAGATTCAAGCCCAGAAGAATTATGTATAAAGTAAATAGAATCTGAGTAAGACTCTGAAGTTACCAAATGGGTCTAGAGGATAAATGATACTATTTTTGCCATTTGAGGGCCTTTTAAATTTCCTTTCAAATTTTGTGTTTGTTTCTCTGTTTGCAGAGAGAGGAAGTAGAGCCAGGTTAGAACTGCCAGAATCTGAGTCTTGATAAGTGGAATCTTTTTTTTTTTTTACCTGATTTATATTTATCATCCTGGTTGTAATGATAATAACAGCAAATGCTTCCTATCAGGCATTACTCTCTTTCTGTTTTGTTCATTTCTCTGTCTTTTCTAATTCATTCAACTTGAACTGTTAATAGAATTAGGGGGTACAGGAATGGGGTGGCCAAATGGAATTGGTGCAAAAAATTGAGATGTCAAAAGTGAAATATCATTAGTTATCATTTAGATATAATTTCACATTTCAACTGTAGATGTTGGAACTCTGAGGTTGAGGTACTATTAGTTTACATGGCGAACTGGAGGTGGGACTCAGAACTGGAACTCTCAAAATCCTGTCCCACATTGCTTCCATGTTACTATTATTTGCATAATGAAATCATTGCAGATTTTATTTCCTTTTGGAATGGCAGTGCAAAAATGATCGTTTGTCTCATTATTTTACATCTTTAGGTCAGTCCTATTTTTAGATGTCAATAGGAATTGTGCAGTATAGAGAACACATATAGTTCAGATAAACTAGCCAGTTATAAAATATTTTCTGCTCACTTCTTTCTGCATATTAGGAACCAGGTCTATGAACTGTGAAATACAGGATTAATCTTGATTGATCTCTTTAATGAGTTATTCCCTTATTCAAGATGTAGTTCTTGAGCACTTCTGTGGTCCCAAGTGTTCTTCTAGTGACTTGAGATATATCAATAAGCAAAAGGGACCAAAATTTCATCCTTGTGAAGGATTTCATCCTTACATCCTCACAGAGGAAAACAATAATAGACAATAAATATAATATGTAAATAACTTTTATAGTAAGTCAGAAATGTTGTAAACAAGAGGGGAAAGCTGAGTAGAGGACAGTGAATGGGAAAGAGATGGAGAGAGACAGGAGGTGGAGGTGCTGTGCAGGGTGTGGTACCCAAAGCTAGTTCTGCTCATCTCACTGTTGAATTGTGTCCAACTTTCCATGGACGTAAGTACTATCCTCTTAGCTATTATGTAAAATTCTTATGTCTTAAACTTTTTATTATAGTCTCCATAACACTTAGCACAGAGCTGACCTCATGATAGGAGTTCAATAAATATTTGATGATTTACTTTGTTCTTATTTATTTAATGGATTGCCTTTTAAAACTATTTTTAAATTAAAATTGGCTTTTGGAAGTGACACATTAAGTGAACTTTAAATGTTCATTTAAAAGTTTAGGGTTTTTTTTTTTTTTTTCTTAATTAGGTAAAGCATTTGGGGAGTAAGGTTTAGCTCTGTATTGGGTACCAAAAATTTAAAAGGTCAGAGATTTCCATTAAGTCATGGTCACCCATTAGGTAGAGTTCCTAGCCCCTTACTTTGATATCAGCTTAAGTGTCAACAATTGTTCATATTTAGAAGTAGGGCATTAGCCAGAAGTCAGAGGAGATGATTGAGATGATGAAGTCCAAAGAATGATGACAATCTCTGTTTCCTGGAAGCCTGTGGCTAAGTCGTCAGTCCATGGAAGATGTCCTGGAGGCCTGGGTCACCTCTAGAAAGAGCACGAGTTCATCCGCACTGTGGGATCGTCAGGCTTAGGCTAATTTGCATGGCCAGTCAGGGGCAGGACTGAAACCTAGGTCTCTAGAAATTCACTCCTGTGTTCCTTCAACATTACTATTATTTGTACAATGGAGTCGTTGCGGATTTCATTTCCTTTGGAATTTAGCAAAACCTAGTAGTGACTTTAGGCTGCAATTGGCGTTCCTGTCTGGCAGCGAGCAAGCTAAACTCTGTGGCATCATTGTTCAGTTGAGACAATAGACACATCTAATTATATCAGCTAAGATGGAAATCAGAGAAAGCCAGAGCACTCTGTATTTTATAACTTTTTAGTTTTATAATAATGAAGGGGAAAATAAAAGCTGACATTTATTGAATATTTATTATATGTCAGGCTCTCTTTTGCATACTTTACCTGCATTAATTCACTGAATTCCCCTAAACACTCCCACAAGGCTAAACCCTTATTATTTCCAATTTGCAGAGGAGGACATGTGAGACAAAGAAAAGATAAGGAGCTACTTCACTGATCACACAGAAGTGATAGAACTATAAAGTAAGTCTATTCTGGAATCTTAGATTTGAAAACTACCTTAGAACCTTGCTAGTCAGAGTGTCTCGCTTGGGCCGGCAGCCCTGGCGTCGCCTGGGAGCTTTGATAGACATGTGGAAACTCAAATCTCACCCAAGCCTCCCGAACCTGAGTCTGCAGTTTAACGTACCCCTTCTGGGAGCCCTTCTAAAGTTCAGGCCTGTTAAAGCCTGAGAAACACTGTCCTAGAATGTCCCCGGTCATTGTTCCCCACCCGTTAACCCCCAGTCCTCCTGTTCCTCTCTAGAATGGCTTTCTTGAATTTTCTGAAGAAATTTTCTCCGCATTTCATGTTCCTTTTTACTTCTAACTTTTGGTCTTCATGTTGTATTTTCAAACCCATATAGGGTTAGCTCCTCTTCTTATAATGTCCTTTTAAGCATTCGAGTGTAGCTATCAGCTTAGACCTGACATCACCGTTCTCATCCTCTGCCTGTATCCTCAGCCCTCATCTACACTCAGGTCAGAACTCATCATTTTCAGACAAAGCCTCCAAATTTCTTTTAATTTTTCATAAGCCCTGATTTCTGTCTTGAATGCCTTGTGGGGGGTAAGTTCCTCCCAGATGTGCATTGAATTCCAGGTGTGATCAGTTGCCTTCCTCATTCTGGGGGCCTTTCTTCCATGCCAGACTTTCTTACTGGGTCTCCCGCCTTTGCCTTTTCTATTTGGAAAGTAGCATTATGACATCATTTTATGTTGCACTTAATTCTAAAAATTATCAGGCTACGCCTCTCACATAGTCTCCTGCTCTTCATGGTAAGGAAGTAAAAAGTTTTATACTATGCTGTTGACTTTTTTCTTCCTATCTTTTCCATTAGTAAATTGACTTAAAAACATCCTTGTTCACTTATCATTAAACTTACTGATTAAAAAAATTTTTTAATGGTCAAAACTCCCAGATCTTCTTCAGAAGCCAGATATTTGCCATTGGGAATATTTCCGTGTTCTGCTGTGTTTCTAGGCATTTTACAGGCATACCTTAAGATATCATATACCAAGTTCATATTATTTTGACGACGTGGATAATGAATTCAGGAGCTACTATTGGAATCTACTATATTCTCTGTAGACTATATTTCTAGTAGTCTAAATGAAAATTAATGTCTAGGTAAAGAAGTATTCTTTTAAGAATCCAAGATTTAATGGTTAATGGTCATCAAAGTTTAGAGTGCAGGAGTATCACCAAAGAAATTGTTCAACATTCAAATTCCCAGACCCACAGGCTCCTAACCGGAGGACCTTAAGTATGGGCTAAGAGTTTTTGTTTTCAACAGGAATCCCTGAAAGGCACATAGTTCACGGACTACAGTTTGAAGATCTAGATCTTTCACAGACTTACTCAGTTTCTTCATCCAATTTATCAGCATCTACATTGTATATAATATTTAATTTTATTTGGCAACGAGTGATCATCCTTAACCAATATTCACTGAATGCCTTTCTGCACAAGGCCTCATAGCAGATAGTTAATAAAAATCAAGTGTTAAAGCTTTCAAAATGAAACACTTCACATTTATTGTCATTGTCACTCAGCTTTACCCAGAAGAAGCTACTAGAAAAATGACATCAACAGTAGGGAGAGGCCACGGAGTTCTTCGTGTTCCAGGAATTGCTGAGGGTATCTGTCTCCCTGACACATTATACACATGTGCAGTGTCATTGTCAGTAGCTGTGTCTTTTAATACAAATAAGGAGATATAAATGTAAAATGGGAGGCTGAAATCTTATGTTCTATCTTCATGCCCATAATTTTCCATTTCCTTTCTAAGACATTTCCTCTGATAAGAAGCTTTATGAAAGAGCTCTCCTGTATATATGAATAGTCCAAGTGTGTAAACTAGACTCAAATTTATTACGTATCTTTCCAGATTTAAATGGGTTGAGAAATAGGTCAAACAGTCATAAATACTATTATGTAATTTACTCTTACCTGTTTTTAGAGGTTGTACTGAAGTAACTATTGCTTTACCTCAATTCAGTAAAACTCTTGATTAAATGAAAACAAGAAACCTCTCCCTGGTAAATGAGTTCCAAGAACTGGTGTACTCTGGGACGCGGAATTTATTCAGGTGTTATCCATTTATTTAATGTTGGGCGAGCACAACAAAATGCACATGTGAAAGTTCTGGTTTAATTGAAAAGCATAGAGCATAACTCAGCTAGACTCTGCTGCATCACGCTGAACGTAGCTGCATGTGGGGCTAAGTCTAAAAAAATCTAATTATAAAAGAACTGTAGTAAAGTTCAGCAAGTGCCTCCGAGCCAGTATTTAGTCTTTTCAATAGGTAATGACTATATATTGGATATATAGTTTACAAAATTTACAAAACCTGGCACTGTGTAGCATTGATACAGACAAGTTAAACACAACACACACACACGCAGGCACACACACAGCTCAAGAGGACCTCCTTACAAATCAGCAGTCAGTTGATTTACAAATTCATCTGAGTACGTATAATCTAGTTCATGTGTCTTTTGGCTCTCATTTAGGATTTTTTTTATCCTTAAGCCTAGGATAGATAAATAAGATTTTCGCTTGGTAGAAATCGCCCTCTATTCATCATCAGAAGTCTAGGTCAAAATGTAAACCCGAATATTGAGAATGGCTTTAGTGTTACCAAGTTGGTAGACAGAATGAGGAAGAAGCCCTCATCCTGATAAGCTAGAGCGACTTGTGCTGGTGGATTTTCATGATTCAGTGGATGCTCTAGTCTGCCTGTTTCCTGGAGATCTGTAAGTTAGTGATAGCTTGGATAAATGTGGAAGTTAGAATAAAAAGCCAGCTTTCCTCAGCTTTCCCAGATGGCAACATTTTTTCTTCTCCGTCTACGAAAGACAGTGGATTGGACTAGCTTGTTAGAACCCGCAACTGGGAAATTGTATTCTGATCTTGCTTTCTTGATTTCTGCCAGATTTAATAATCTTGCTTTTTTTGTCCAGATATGAGCTTGAGGATATTCAAAGTAAATCAGTTATTAAAAGCTAAGAGCTCTTCAAACCAGAACATAGGATTTTGTGGCCCCTGGAGTCTGAGAGGACACTTTATCTGTAAATCAAGGGACTGCTAACTTGTACAGGGGTTCTCTTGACATGTTTGTGTGTGTTTTGTGTTTAATTTGTCTGTATCAATGCTATATAGTGTCCTGTATAACTTTGGTAGTCTTCAGTCATTTCCTTTATTATTCATGTAAGTGCTTTTCCTTCCATAATGAGCTCCCTCATCTATCAAATATGCTAAAGGGTTGTGTCAGTAACATTTGTAAATATTGATTGTGGAAGTCCAGTCTTGCAACCAGTAATTCCAGCCTCAGATTTTCATAAGTATTGATTAACTTTTCTCGTCTCAAATGAAGAATCTCTAAACTCAACTGTTAGTTTGGTTGATATTCATTCCATTTA